>NW_026739440.1:27927-50000 GCF_022355385.1 Mustela nigripes
TATGGACATTGGGGAGGGTATGTTCTTTGGTGAGTGCTGTGAAGTGTGTAAACCTGGCGATTCACAGACCTGTACCCCTGGGGATAAAAATATATGTTTATAAAAAATAAAATAAATAAATAAATAAATAAATAATTAAAAAAAAACGGATGTATTATGTCATTTGAAACTATAGATTTAGTTATTTCGTCTTATCTAAATACTTTCTCTCTTCTTTTTTCTTTTTTCTTTTTCTAATTTCCCTGGTCTGAAACCACAGTACTTGATGACTAGAAGTGGCAAACGTGTATTTCCTTGTTTCGTTCCTGAGTTGAGGGAGAAAAGATTAAATCATTCACCCTTAAACATGATATTAGCCTTTTTTTTTTTTTTTGTAGAAATTCTTGATCATGTTGAGGACATTGCTTTTTGGTCTTAGTCGTTGAGGGTTTATTTGTTTTTATCAGGATAATGTATTGGATTTTATCAATTTTTATTTCTGTGTCTATCAAGATAATGATTTACATCATTGATTCTGCATTACATTTATTAATTTCATATGTTAAACAATTATTGTATTCCTGAGATAAATCGCAATTAGTTATGATACATATTTTTTGCTTGTTTCACTTAATATGTTGTGAAGGGTTTTTATACATATATTCATGAAAGATATTAGTATGCAATTTACTTTCTTAGTGATATCTTTAACTGGCTTTGATGTCAGTGTAATAATTAATACATACATATTAATGTACATATATAAGGTATTAATATGTTTAATATTAATATGTACAACATTAATTAAAATGTACATATTCATTATTACATTTTAATAAATATTAGCCTTTTGTCTTATTTACTATTTATTTGTCTTATCTTTCCTTTTGTGGATATATGTTTTTTGATTGACATATTAGCTTAGTGTGTTACATTAGTTTCAGGTGTACATAAAAGGATTCTGTACAATTCTCACTGCTCATCAAGATAAGTGTACTGTTAGTCCCCTTTATCTATTCTGCCACCTACTCTGCCACCCAAATCCCCTCTAGCAGCCACCAGTTTGTCTTCTGTATTTCAGAGTCTTTGGTTTGTTTGTTTGTTTGTCCCTTTATCCTTTGTTTCTTTCATTCCACATATGAGTGAAATGTGTGGAATTTATCTTCTTTCTGACTGACTTGTTTCACTTAGCATTATACCCTCTAGGTTCGTTCATGCTGCTGAATACCAAGATACCATTCCTTTTTTATAAATGATTGATATTCTAATGCATGTATGTGTGTGTATGTACACACACCACATTGGCTTTTTCCATTTATTTATGGATGGACACTTGGGTTACTTCCAATCTTGGCTATCGTAAATAATGTCGCAATAAACATAGGGGTGCATATATCTTTTCAAATTAATGTTTCCATTTTCTTTGGATAAATACCCCGGAGTGGAATTACTGGACCATATGGTAATTCTATTTTTAATTTTTTGAGGAAACTCCATACTGTTTTCTACAGCACCTAAAACAATTTTCATTCCCACACCTTGTTCTATTTTTTAAATTATGTGTTGTGAAAAAACCTTACTGCTTTGTCCCCAAATTATCGTCCATCCTGTATATTAAGATTGTATTTACTATGAATACTTCTATATTTCCCCTGTGAGCATTCATGTTTTGTATTAAAATGATGTATCTTTATCATTGCCAGACTCTTAAAAATTGCATATTTTCTTTTACCATTCTGTTGATCAAATTTTCTGTTTTTGTCTTTTAACAGTTAAGATTTATATTGTATGCTACTCTTTGAGTGAACAAGGTTATGCTTTTCACATGTGAATTGTCTTAAGAAAGTCTTAACTGAATTAATACTTCTACAGACTTCCTTAACAACAACAACAAAAAGAAAATTAGGCCACTTAAATTGGATGACTCTTCACTGAATGTTGTTTTTATGGCTTTGTTTTCCTTATTTTATTCTGCTGTATTATCTGTCAATTGAATTAATTTAATTGTTTTTTTTATTTTTATAAGTTTTCTTCTGTAAAGTGAGTTCTTTCAGTGGAAAATTATTTTCCTTCTTTTAGTTTAAACATTTATCTTTTCTTTTACATTATAATTCTCTTTTCTTGTCTTTTAAGTCTATTACTATTATTTTTTTGTAATTTGTCTTTTATATTTTTAAAATTATGGATTTATATTCCACATTATTTTTTTTCTCTACAAGAAAACCTTGAGGTTTGGCTGTAGAACTGCATCTATCAATCAATTTTTGATTAGCTTTTGCTTGACACCCGACACATACTCTAGGTCTTGGACCAATTTTTAATACAGTTTCAAAATTTGAGGTTTCCTGAATATATGAGTAGTATAAATTTGAATCTCAAATTTGTATGAATCTTAAACCTATAGTTTCAGACTCTCAGGAAGATTTTTTTTTTTTCTTTCAAAGCTCATACATAATCAAATATATCTTTCTATCATCTCTCTTTGCTGCTAGTTGTCTTTAAAACTACTACATAAAGACCCTGATAATTCCAACTTTTTATATAAGTGATAGGTCCAATCCATTACTGTATAAAGATTCAAGGCCTTACCTCCTATGTCTATGGGGGATAACAAAACTTTTCCCACTAGGTTACATCTCTTATCCACACCCTACCTCACTCACATCCCTTCTAGATACCAATCACTTATGGTTTTACCCCTCAGAGATTTTTCTTTGCAATATTATTTTCATGTTGAGCATCTAGAACTTTCTTTTTTTTTTTTTTTTCTCTTTTGGGCACTTAATAATACAAAAAATGTTTTTCTCTCTATTATGCAGAATTTCATATATCATGGAAAGTATTTTTTAATTTCTCAGTCCATATGTTGTAGAAAAGAACAATTATTATTCTTTATTCAAACTGTTCTATTTGTCGGGGAAATCCCAGTCTACATTTCAGGCAGTCATGTGTTATAAAGCAGGTGTATGCTTCATGGGCTCAGGGGGTGGAACTGTTGGAGAAGTTCTAAGAAGCAGAAAATGGCTGAATTCATGACTCTTATGAGCTATGTGGGTGTTACCTCAAGCTTTAAGTGGGGATTGGAACTAATTATTGTATTTTTTTCTCATCAAATGTAATTTTAATATATTCTATTTTATTATTTTATGTATCTATTAGATCTCTTTAATCTCTGATAAAAAGTTGGAGAATGACCAATGCTAGAATAAACAGTTAAGTATAAAACCACACAGTCTTTAGAAAACTCAGAACATATCTTGACTATGACTATAGGTATAGAGAAGGTAGAGCAAGAGTCCTGTTGGCCTCTACTAAGATCTGTGCCTTATGAAATCAGGCCTCTTTTAGAATCTAGAAAATGTTGAACCTCATGTGGGGCTGATGATAATTATTTTTTAATTTAATCCTTTAAAAACTCTCTTTAAATAAAACTTTGCTCTTTCAAATTGAAAATATCAACACTGTCTTAAATAGAAATTCCTTCAGTATTTTAGTCTATAGAAAAATAGTCCTGAGTAATACGATTCTGTGCTTATTATTTACTTTGGGAGGTAGATGATGAAACACCTACTTAATTTCATCATTCCATTTTACACAGCAATTTCATCACAGATAGTTTTTTAAAGATTTATTAATTTGTTTTATTGTTGTTGTTTTAGGGAGAGATAAAATCTTAAACAGACTCTGTGCTGAGCATGGAGTCCCACGTGGGGCTTGATCTCACAATCCTGAGATCATGACCCCTACCAAAATCAAGAGTCAGACACTGAACCAACTGAGCTACCCAGGCACCCCAGGAAATGTTTTTTGAAAATATTTTATAATTAGCTGATGTCTTTCATTTATGATGATTAAGGTTATTATTATAAAATAGCTGATTCATGCTGCTATTTAAGATAAAGTTAATTAGTACTATTGGTAATATTAACTTTTTGAATCTTTAATCTCTACTAATTTTATGGACAGTCATGATATGTTGATATAACTATTAGAAAAGACAGAAAGAGAAAACTACAAAACTCCAGTTAGGTAATAATTCTGGTTATCTGAGGAGCCTATAACCTTTTCAGGTAGATGTTAAAAAAATCATTGTATGTAGCATGGACATTTCATATCCCAGATTTATAATCAGCACTGTATATTATAAAGCACCAATATTTGTAGAATTGTAAAAACTAAAAAAATGCTAGAACACATATGACCTTGGAAATACTAATTGTATCATTCAGAATGTTTTCTCAGATTAACTGCATACGCCATACAAGAGTAGGCTAACTCTAATATGTAAGCTTTCTTACATATTTTTACATATTTTACATATTTTTCTTCCAAATTATCAATTTGGGATTACTGTGGAAAATACAAGGAAAAAGTATGAAAAATAATCTGATGACCAGAATTTATTAAACAGCTAATTTTTCAAGTAACATATGGAGAAATGAGAATAGAGAGTTATAACTAAAATGACTATAGTCAGTAAAATAGCAAGGCAGGAGATGCATTTAACTATACTTTTATTTGATTAATCTCTAAAATATGTGAAATGCTGATTCAGACATTACAGGTAAACTGTACGAACATATTCCCAAGAAAGCTCTGTTTTTTACAATTATGTGCTAAACACTACAATGTAACAGGAAAATAAGTATCAGTACTCCTCAGATAATGGCATAAACAAATGATTACCTATTTTAAAAATTATGCAGGGAAGTGATTTCAGGAAATATCAGCCCGACAGAGAATGTTAACTTTTTCTGATTAAACAAGAATTATTTAATTAAATAATCCTTGGACTGATATTCTAGAGATTTATGATATTTAAATTGCATGCAATTTAAATAATGCAATTTTTCCTTTCTTCTTTAACTATTATTAGAGATTTATTGTAAGTGGAATGCATTGTGAAGAAACAAAGTTCATTTTTATTTGGAAAATATCAAAATGATAATTTTCAAACTCTACATAAAATATACATATGAACTCATGTTTGTTATACAAAAACATAATCCTCAAAATTGTGAATGGCAATACATACTAGGGTAGATTTTCATTTAAGTAAAATTATAGATCATTGATAATCCTCAGGACTGAATTAGAGAACACAAATTATAGGATTATAAAATGACTTACAATTCCATAAAATTTAAAATAAAAACAGAATATGCTGTCCACTTCTGTGGCAGATTCTAAAGTAAATCAGAATTACTTCTCTTCAGAAGCTTATAATTATGTAAATGATGTAGATTTTTAAGGATAATATAATCATTACCTATTGAACATCTATGAAACAGTAGACATATTACATGTATAATGTACTTGGTGCTTTAATATATGTTACTTCTTTTATTTTCCCAAGAATTCATGATCTAATATTTCCCTTATATTACAGATTAGAAAAATGAAGCTCAAAGGTTTGGGACATATGGAAAAATACCAGCTGATACATGATCTTCATACAGACCCATTCATAATGCAAGGGATTTGTGATAAAGTTTTTGTTTACTTACTATATGACATATAAGCTTTGAAAGCCTAAGCAACCTAAAAAATAATAACTGACACCACATACACTCTCTCTGTATTATGAAAAAGCTTGTAAATATGCAAGAACAAAATATTATGGGACCAGGATATAATACTGAGGAAAAAGACAGTATCACTGAAAGTGTCCTATTTCTAATTTTATACAGATACATAGACTCCTGTCCATACACATATTGTTGAAATCCAGTTGTCAATTCATGCTGAAAAAAGAGAAGTATTAATGGTTGCCTATACCAGTTATACCGTTACATAAGTCTAATAGTAAAGATATAATTCTCTAGTGACAATAAATTCCATATACCTCAGGTTGGTTCTTGTGTTTGGTTCAATTGATATATAATGATGATAATACAGTATCATGAGGTTAAATTATTTTTTAGATTATTTTCCATTTTCTTTTGAGTAATTAATACATTCCAGGAATCTGATATGCTTAATTGTACCTTATTATCATTTAATATTGGGTATTATTGAGAAAATGGACATGTAAGAGATTAATTTAAATCTTAAATATTACATATTCTCATTACTGAATTTTTAAGTCTTTTAAAATTTTTATGTGCTTCCAGTTATTAGAGGTCTTTAAATTTCTATATGTATATGATATAAAATGATATAAAATTTGTAGACAAGTCTTTCACTTTTTTATTGGCTTTATCGAACTAAACAAACCTAAGTATAGATATTAAAATTACAGTAAAAGATTTTAAATACTGGTGTATTATAATCAGGATTCCCAAGAGCAACAAAATCAACAGAATATTCTTGGAATTGGATCATGCTATTGTGGAAACCAGATTTCAGGATCTATCATTTGCAAGCTAGATATGCAGGAATAGGATATGTGATATATATGTTATAATTCAGCCTGACTCCAAAGGTGTAAGCCCTGGGAGAACCAATGATGTAAATTCTTGGCCAAGGGCAGTAGAAGATGATATAAGATATTGTAGATCAAGCAATGGGACAAAAGAAAAAAAAAAAAAGAAAGAAAGAAATTTTCTTTGTACCATTGTTCTAAATTGTCTATTAAGGCACTCAATGGACTGGGAAGGGCAGAGTGAGTCCAATTCTAATCTCATTCAGAAACACCTTCAAGACTCACTTAGAAATGATATTTAATCTAGCACCTGATGCTAACTCAAGTGGACACATAAAATTAACCATCACACCAGCAACATTTAAGGTCAAATTAAAGTATATAAAACCACAAAATAATTTAAAGAAATATAAGTTTTGACTCTTTGGACAAAAATTTATGGTTCAAAGTTTAAATTTTCTTTATAAAATTTCAAAATGTAAAATATGTAAGATTAAGACTAAACCATCTAAAAATCAGTTCCACTATTTAAGGTTACACTACTTTAAAACATATTACTAAGTGAATAAATAATTCTAAAAATCTAAAAATAAGATACAGGTAGACCTATTTCTGGATTGATATCAATATTTTATCTTTTGACCTGCATTTGATTATATGATAGAATATATGGTGTTGACCTATAGTCATACCTCATAGATATTGGGTTTGATTCCAAACCACTGTGATGACGTGAATCAAGTTATTATTATTTTTTTTTGGTTTCCCAGTGCTTATAAAAGTTATTTTACACCATAGTGTAGTCTATTATGTATGCAGTAGCATTAAATCCAAAAAAAGTACATATTTTAAAAATACTTTATTACTAAAAAAAAGTCATCTGAACTTTCAATAAGTCATAATCTTTGGTGGTAGAGGGTCTTTATTCAATGTCCATGGTTGCTGACTAAGCATGATGCTGATTGTGGAAGGTTGGGGTAGATGTGGCATCTTTAAAAAAATAAGACAACAAACAGGAACAATTTCTCTGTAGCAGGCAATGCTTTCTGATAACATTTTACCCCGAGTAGAACCTTGAAAATTGGAGCCATTCCACTTAAAACCTGTCATTGCATTACCAACTAAGGTTATGTGATACTCTATATTCCACTTTTTTAAATTTTTTTGGTGTAATTACCCAGTAGTGCGATTGCAGGGTCACAGGGTTGCTCAATTTTTAATTACTTTCATTTTTTTAAAGATTTTATTTATTTATTTGACAGAGAGAGAGAGATCACAAGTAGACAGAGAAGCAGGCAGAGAGGGGGGGGAAGCAGGTTTCCTGCTGAGCAGAACCCGATACAGGGCTCTATCCCAGGACCCTGAAATCATGGCCTGAGTCAAAGGCAGAGGCTTAACCCACTGAGCCACAAAGGTGCCCCTCTATTTTTAATTTCTTAAGGAATCTCCACACCGTTTTCCAAAGTGGCTTCATCAACTTGCATTCCCACCAACAGTGTAAGAGGGTTCCCCTTTCTCAACATCCTCTTCAACACTTGTTTACTGTCTTTTTGATTTTGGCCATTCTAACTGGTATAAGGTGGTATCTCAATGTGGTTTTGATGTGAATCTCTCTGATGGCTAATGATGAGGAAAATGTTTTCATGTGTCTGTTAGCCTTTTGTATGTCTTCTTTGGAGAAGTGTCTGTTTATGTCTTCTGCCCATTTTTTTTATGTAATTACCTGCTTTTAGTGTGTTTAGGTTGAAGAGCTCTTTATAGATCTTGGGTATCAGCCCTTTGTCTGTAGTGTCACTTGCGAATATATTCTCCCATTCCATGGGTTGTCTCTTTGTTTTGTTGGCTGTTTCCATTGCTGTGCAGAAAATTTGGATCTTGTGAATATCATTCTCAATGGGAAAAAGCTGAGAGCCCTCCCTCTGAGATCAGGAACAGAACAAGGACGTCCACTCTCACCACTGTTGTTCAACACAGTACTAGAAGTCCTAGCAATAGCGATCAGACAACAAAAAGAAATAAGAGGTATTCCAATTGGCAAAGAAGAAGTTAAACTCTCTCTCTTCACAGATGACATGGTTCTTTATATGTAAAACTCAAAAGACTCTACCCCCAAACTCCTAGAACTCACACACCAATTCAGTAATGTGGCAGATTACAAAATCAATGCAAAAAATCAATTGCTTTCTTATATACTACAATTAAAATGTAGAAAGGGAAATTAGAGAATCAATTCCATTTAGTATAGCACCAAGAACCATAAGATACCCAGGAATAAACCTAACCAAAGAGGTAAAGGATCTGTACTCAAGAAACTATAGAACATTCATGACAGAAACTGAAGAAGACACAGAGAGATGGAAGTACATTCCATGCTCATGGATCAAAAGAATAAACATTGTTAAAATGTCTATACTGCGTAGAGCAATCTATACTTTCAAGGTTATCCCAATCAAAATTCCACTGACATTTTTCAAAGAGCTGGAGCAAATAGTCCTAAAATTTGTATGGAGACAGAAGAGACACTGAATTGCTAAGGAAATGTTGACAAAGACAAACAAAACAAAACAAAACAAAACAAAACAAAAACTGGGGGCACCATGTTGCCTGATTTCAAGCTTTACTACAAAGCTGTGATCACCAAGACAGCATGGTACTGGCACAAAAACAGACACATAGATCAGTGGAACAGAGTAGAGATCCCAGATATGGACCCTCAACTTTATGGTCAAATAATCTTCAACAAAGCAGGCAAGAATGTCCAATGGAAAAAAGACAGTCTCTTCAATAAATGGTGCTCAAACAATTGGACAGCTATGTATAGGAGAATAAAATTCAACCATTCTCTTTCACCATACACAAAGATAAACTCAAAATGGATCAAATAACTCAACGTGAGGCAGGAATCCATCAGAATCCTAGAGAGGAAAATAGGCAGTAACCTCCTTGACATCAGCCACAGCAACTTCTTTCAAGACATGTCCCTGAAGGCAAAGGAAACAAAAGTGAAAATGAACTTTTGGGACTTCATCAAGTTTCTCACTGTTTTGAAATCTTAATTATTGATTGCATCAAATCAGTGTTATCCTTAGGCCCCACTTCTAATTCTTGTTCTTTTGCTATTTCCACCACATTTGCAGTTACTTCTTCCATTGAAGTCTCGAACCACTCACAGTCAACCATGATTAGAATCACTTTCTTTCAACCTTTTGTAAATGTTGATACTTTGACCTCATCCCATGAATCATGAATATTTTTAATGACATCTAGAATGGTTAATCCTTTCCAGAATGTTTTCAATTTATTTGCACAGATTCATCAAAGGAGTCACTATCTATGGCAGGTGCAGTCTTACAAAATATTTCTGAAATATTAAGACTTGGAATTCAAAATAATTCTTTGATCCATGGGCTAGAGAATGTATGTTGTGTCAACAGGCATGAAAAAGAAAATAATTTCATTGTACACCTCCAACAGAGCTGTTGCATGAACAGATGCATTGTTAATGAGTGGTTATCTTTTGAATGGACTCTTTTTTCCCCCTCTAAAGATTAGGTTTAAAATATTCATTAAATGATGTTGTAAACAGATGTGCTGTCATCCAAGATTTGTTGTTCCATTTATAGAATACAGGCAGACTAAAGTTAGGATTATTCTTAAGGATTTTCAAAATGGTAAATGAGAATTGGCTTCAACTTATTGTCACCAGCTGCATTAGCCTCTAAGAGAGTCTGACTATCCTTTGAAGCAATGCATTGCCTTCTTCTCTCTATGGAAATCCTAGGTATCTTCTTCCACCATGAGCCTGTTTTGTTTCCAGTGAAAAATTTTTTTTGTTTTGTTTTTGTAGTCACCTTAATTAATTATCTTTGCTACATCTTCTGGATAACTTACTGTATCTTCTACATCAGCACTTGTTGCCTCACCTTTTCCTTTTATGTTGTGTCCCAGGAACAGAGAGGCCTAAGGAGAGGGAGAGAGAAAGATATGGCTGGTTGGTGGAGCAAATATATATTATATAGAAATGATTAAGGTAGGAAAACATAGTCTGGCTTTAGAATAATTTTAGGTTAATAGAAAATTATAAAAACAGTACAGTTTTGCTGTATATCCAACACTCTTTCCCCATTAACATTTTTTTTATTAGTATCGGTACATTTTTCACCATTAATAAACAAATACCAATAAATATATTCTTCATTTGATCCATTCCAGGATCCCATCCAGTATGTGCATTACATTTAGTTTTCATGTCCCTCAGTCTCCTGTAGACTATGAAAGTTTTTCAGAATTTGTTTTGGATAACTTTGACAGTTTTGAGGAGTACTGATTACGTACTTTGTAAAATGTTTATCAACTTTAGTTTGTCTTCTTTTCTTGGGGTTACACAGGAATTGTGTATCTTTGAGAGAAAGTCAATAGAGATAAAGTTCTAGTCTCATCACATCATCTCAAGATTACATGCTATCAACATGATATCACTATTAATGTTAACCTTGATCTCCTAGCTAAGGTAGGGTTTGTCAGATTTCTCCACTATAATTTTCCTGAGTCTCTTGGAGTACTATACTATACTATTTGAAAATATGTTACTCTGTATAACTCAAATTCAAAGGAGGAGGAATTATGTTCCACAGGATTAGCGGGGCAGCATCTGTATAAACTATTTGCAATTCTCTTTGGGTGGATTGTCTGTTCTTCACTTATATATTTAATAATTCATAACTGAATGGACTCAGAGCTATTTACTTTATACCTTGAGTTATAATCCAATAATATTTCTCCCTCAAACCTCCATGGCTTGGGCAATTAGGATTTCCTTCAGTTGGCATTTGTGTCTTTCAATACACTTCTATTGTTGTTGAGTTTGTGCTCTTATTTTTAATATCTTTAAATCCTGATGCTACAAGATGTTAAGTAGATCCAAGCTCATTCTGTGTATTCTCTGTCAAGTCCTAATATCAACCATTTCTCTAAGGAGCTCTGGTTGCTTTTATTGGAGAATGGTATTTGAATCTAAGATTGGTCACAAAGTGTGCTCCTTGCTACTGAGATGTCTTTGCTTCTATGGTCTCTTGGCTGGCAGAACAAGGAAATACATGTGTGTATACTAACATGAGTATATATGTATTTATAAATATACATTTGTATCCATCTTAATATTTAGGTAAATATGAGTTTATATTGATTAGTCCAACTCTAGCCCATCACAACATGAATCATTCTAGCATACTCCCTTGACTGTCTATAGTCTTCCACACCTAGAGTGATTAACCTGGTTCCCACCATTAATCATCTATTTACTCCATTGTTCCATTTCTCTATATATCTGTACAATGGTTTTGGAAATGTTAATTTGTACCTTGTGGGCAAAAACTTTATAAAGTTTAGACAGTGCTTATGTAAAATCCCTCTTGCCTTTAGTGTTAGAGTATATACTCTCTTCCAAAGTCACATAGGTAAACACATTTCCTCCCTAACTTCATCCATGGAAACATTTCATAAATTTGTAATACAGGTAAAATCTTTCAGCATAGTCTGAATTCTACCTCAAATCTGGCCAACTATATTTTTAAGTTCTGTTGCTTTTTTTTTTTAATTTTCAGGTATCTACCATTATATTATATATATAATAGTTTTATTGTCCTAAAAAAGTTTGTGAACTTCACCTATTCGAATTTGTTTAAAATCTGTGTAAAATCTCTAGTTTTGTCTTTCTAAAATGTCACAGGACTAGAACCTCATAGCTTTTTAGACTGATTGCTTTCACTTAATACTATGCATTTAGGACTCAAGTTTTCTGCATCACCAAAACCCACTGATGGCCCATTGCTTTATATCACCATATACTGTTTCATTGTATGCATGCACTCTGATTTATCTATTCATATATTAAATAATATCTTAGTCATATTTTAGGTAATTATAAATAAGTGTTCTATTCATTTGCAAGTTTCTTGTGTGAACATATATTTTCAAACAAGCTGGGTAAAAACCTTGGAGTACAGTTGCCTAGTAAGACCATGTTTAGGTGTATAGCAAACCTTCAAATTGTCTTCCATGGCAACTGAGGACAATTTTGCATACCACCAGTAATGAATAAAGGAGTTCTTTTTGCTCCATTTCCTCAATATATTGATAATTTCAGTTTAAAAAATTTTAGCTGTTAGAATTGATGTGTAGTGTATTTCATTATAGTTTTAATTTGTAATTTTCAAATGACAAATAATGTCCAGAATCTTTCACATATTTTATGTATTGTGTTTATATATTAACCTATTATGCTGTGATAATGCTGGAGTCCATTAATTACAAAAAGTATTTTTGTGGGGCACCTGGGTGGCTCAGTGGTTTAAGCCTCTGATTTCGATTCAGGTCATGATCTCAGGTTTTTAGGATTGAGCCCTGCATCAGGCTCTCTGCTCAGCAGGAGTCTGCTTCCCACCCCCATCTGCCTGCCCCTCTGCCTACTTGTGATCTCTCTCTCTGTTAAATAAATAAAATCTTTTTAAAAAAGTATTTTGTAGAATTTTGAGTGTTTTCTAACAGGTAATCCTAATCATTTATTCATAAAAAGTTTTATTTCTTGTTGCAAATGTCAAGAATTATTTCTTTTATATGGCTGAGTATTATTCCTATATATATATATATATATATATATAGCACACACCTTTTTTATTCATTCATCTATTGATGGACATTTAGGCTGCTTCCATAATTTAGTAATTATAAATAATGCTTCAGTAAACATAGGGGTGCATATATCTTTTTAAATTAGCATTTTTGTATGTATCAAATAAATACCCAGTAGTATAATTAATGAATCATATGGTTGTTCTATTTTTAATTTTTTCAGGAAACCAGTTTGCATTTCCAGCAAGAATAAACAAGCGTTCCTTTTTCTCAACATCCTCACCAACACTTGTTGTTTCTTTTCTTTCGTTTTTTTTTAATCTGTTCACAAGTATAGTGTAATAACTCATTGTAATTTTGATTTTTATTTTCCTAATGATTAGTGTCTGTGGGCCATCTGTGTGTCTTCCTAGGAGAAATGCCTGTTCATATCTTCTGTCTGTTTTTAATCAGATTACTTTTTCTTTTTGATGTTGAGTTTTATAAGTTCTTTATATATTTTGGAAACTAACCTTTTATCATATATCTCATTTGCAAATATCTTCTCCCATTCCACAGATTGCTTGTTAGTTTTGTTAATTGTTTCCTTTGTTGTATGAAGCTTTTTATTTTAACACTGTCCTAATAGTTTATTTTTACTTTTATTTCCTCTGCCTCAGGAGATCTACCTAGAAAAAATGTTATTATGGCCTGCATCAGAGAAATTGCTGTCTGTGCTCTCTTCTAGTATTTTTATGGTTTCAGGTCTCATATTAGTTCCTTAATCAATTTTGAATTTGTGTATTGTGTAAGACAGTGGTCCAATGTCATTCTTTTGCATTCAGCTATCCAGTTTCCAAAAACCATTTGCTGATTGTCTTTTTCCCATTGCATATTCTTGAATACTTTGTTAAAGATTATTTGACTAAATAAACATGGGTTTATATCTGGGCTCTTTATTCTGTTTCATTGATCTATAGGGTGTGTGTGTGTGTGTGTGTGTGTGTGTGTGTGCTGGTACCATAGTGTTTTGATTAATAGTGCCTTGTAGTATACTATGAAATCTGGGATTATACTTTCAATTTTGTTCTTTTTCAAGATTACTTTGGCTACTCCGGTTCTTTTGGGGATCCATACAAAATTTGGAGTTATTCATATTTGTCCTATGAGAAATGTTGGCACTTTGATAGAGATTGCTTTAAATCTGTGTATTGCTTTGGGCAGTATGAGCCTTTTAATATTTGTTCTCTCAGCCCATGAAAATGGAATATCTTTCCATTTGTTTGTGTCATCTTCAATATCTTTCACCAGTGTTTTATAATTTTTAGAATATAGGTCCTTGGTTAAATTAATTTCTTGATATTTTATTCTTTTTGGTGAAATTATATGGAATTGTTTTAATTTCACTTTCTGCTACTTCATTATTAGTGTATAGAAATGCAACAGATTTATGTGAATACTTATTTTGTATCCTGTGACATTACTTAATTAGTCAGTCTTGATAGTTTTTTGGTGGAGTCTTTAGGGTTTTCTATATATAGTATCATGCTACTAAAAGTAGTGAGTTTCATTCCTTCCTTACTGATGTAGATGCCTTTTATTTCTTTTTCTTGTCTGATTGCTATGGCTAGGACTTCCAGTACTGTGGTGAATAAAACTGGTGAGAGTGGACATCCTTATTTTGTTCTTGGTCTTTTGGGAGATGCTCTCAGTTTTCATCACTGAGGATGATGTTAGCTATGGGATTTTCATATATAGCCTTTATTATGTTGAGGTATGTTCCCTCTAAACCTACTTTGTTGAAGTTTCTTATCATGAAAGGATGTTGTACTTAAATATTTCTGCAAGTATTGAAATGATGATATGCTTTTTCATCCCTTCTCTTATTCATGTGATGTATTATGTTGATTGATTTGTGAATATTAAACCACACTTGCATCCCAGGAGTAAAAACCACTTGATCATGGTGAATGATATTTTTAATGAATTGTTGGATTTGGTTTGCTAATATTTTATAGAAGATTTTTGTATCTATATTCATAAAACATATTTGTATCTATATTCATAAAAATATTCATAAAACAGAAACTATGTTTCTGTTCTTTGTATTTTAATCCAGTTTTGGTCTTGGATATTGCTGACCTCATAGAATGAATTTGGAAGCTTTCTTTTCTGTTCTAAGGAGAAGTTTGAGAATAATAAGTATTAACTCTTCTTTAAATGTTTGGTAGAATTGACTTGTGAATCTGTCTGTTGTGGACATTTTTTTGTTGTTGAGAATTTTTAGATTATTTATTCAATTTCATTGTTGTTAATCTATTCAAATATTCTAGTTCTTCCTGATTGAGTTTTTGGAGGTTTGTTTCCAGGAATTTATCTATTTCTTCTAAGTTGTTCAGTTTGTTAGTATATAATTTTTCACAATATTCTTTTACAACCCTTTGTACTTCTGAGATGTAATTTGTATTTTTCTTCTATCTTACTTTTTAAATTGTGTCCCCTCTTTTTTGGTTTGTGAATATTCTTGTTAAAAGTTTATCAAATTTTGTGGCACCTGGATGACTCAGTGGGTTAAAGCCTCTGCCTTCAGCTCAGGTCATGATCCCAGAGTCCTGGGATTGAGCCCCACATCAGGCTCTCTGCTCAGCAGGAAGCCTGCTTCCTCCTCTCTCTCTGCCTGCCTCTCTGCCTACTTGTGATCTCTGTCTGTCAAATAAATAAATAAAATCTTAAAAAAAAGTTTATCAATTTTTTTGATCTTTTCAAAAAACCAGCTCCTGCTTTCATTGATCTGTTCTATTGATTTTTTTTAGTCTCTCTGTCATTTATTTCTGCTCTAATCTTTATCATTTCCTTCCTTTTAATGGTTTTCATTTTTTTTCTAGCTCCTTTACGTGTAAGTTTAGGTTGTTTGATATTTGTCTTGCTTCTTGAGATTGGTCTGTATTGTTATAATTGTCCCTCTTAGAACAGCTTTTGCTCAATACCATAGATTTTGGACCATTGTGTTTTTATTTTCATTAGTCTCCATGAAATTTTTGATTGCCTCTTTGATTTCTTGGTTGACCCATTCACTGTTTAGTAGCATATTATTTAACCTTCACATATTTGTACACTTTGAATATTTTTTTTTCCTCTTGATTCCTAGTGTCATATTGTGTTTGGAAAACTTGCATGCTGACTTTAATCTTTTTGCATTTGTTTAGATCGTTTCATGGAATAACATATGATCTCTCTTGGAGGACATTTCATGTGCACTTGAGAAGAATGTGAGTTATTGTGTTTTAGGATGGAATGTTCTCAGTATATAAGAGTTCTAACTAGCCCAATGTGTCATTAAAGTGACAGTTTCCTTGTTAATTTTCTGCTCGGACAATTGTAACTGAGGTGTTAAAATCCCCTACTATTATTTTATTACTATTGATAACTTCTTTTATGTTTGTTGTTATCTGCTTTATATATTTGGGTATTCCCATGGAGGTGCATATTTACACCTGTAAATATATTTATTTTTTTTGTTGGATTGTTCCTTTTATGGTCTAATGTCCTTCTTTTTATTTTGTTACTTTCTTTATGTGTGTGTGTGTGTGTGTGTTTTCTTTTCTAGATTTTATTTATTTATTTGACAGACAGAGATCACAAGTAGGCAGAAAGGCAGGCAGATAGAGGGGGAGAAGCTGGCTCCCTGCTGAGCAGAGAGCCCCATGTGGGACTGGATCCCAGGACCCTGAGATCATGACCTGAGGTGAAGGCAGAGGCTTTAACCCACTGAGCCACCCAGGTATCCTACTGTCTTTGTTTTTAAGTCTATTTTTTCCAGCATAAATGTTGCAACCCTACCTTTTTTTTTTTTTCCACTTTTACTTTCATGGTAAATGTTTTCCCATCCCTTCAATTTCAAATTACATGTGTACTAAATCTGAAATGAGCATGTAGATAAATTTTTTGTTTGTTTGTTTGCTTTTTTATAATCCATTTTATCACCCTATGTCTTTTCACTGGACTTTTTAGTCCATTTACATTCAAGTAAATATTGATGGGCATGTAGTTATTGCTATTTTGTTATTTGTTTTATAGTAGTTTTTGTAGTTCTTCTCTGTTCCTTTCTTCTCTTGCTCTTTTCTGTCATTGTTTAGTGGTTTTCTTTAGTGATGTACTTGAATTTCTTTCTAACTATCACCTATCTATTTTTTGTATATCTGTTACTGGTTTTTGATTTGTGGTTACTATTATGTTTATATATAATGTCTTATGTATATGGCAGTCTATAGTAAATTGATGGTCACTTAAGTTTGAACCCTTTCTAAAAGCACTAAATATTTACTCCCCTCCTTGGTACCTCTTAAATATGTAGTCTTCTATATTATATTCCTTTAACTTGTGAATCCCTTGACTGGCTTTTATAGTTATATTTAATTCTATTGATTTCCCCCCACCCCACCTTTCTTTCTCCTGCTTATGGCCCTTCTTTTCAGAGAATTCCCTTTAACATTTCTTGCAGGACTAATTCAGTGGTGATGGATTCCTTTAACTTTTGTTTGTCTGGGAAAACCTTCATCACTCCTACTCTGCATAGTAGTCTTGCTAGATAGAGTATTCCTGGCTTCAAGGTTGTTTCTCGGGTTTTGTTTTGTTTTGTTTTCCCATTCAGTGCTTTGTATATACCATGCTACTTTCATGTGGTCTGGAAAGTTTCTGCTAAAAAATCAACTGGTAGCCTTATGGGGTTTCCCTTTTATATGACTCCTTCCTCTTGTTGCTTTACAAATTCTCGTTGACATTATATTTTGCCATTTTGATTGCAATGTGCCTTTGTGTGTGGATACCTGAGGGTTGATTTTGTTGGGGTTTCTCTGTAATTCCTGTATGTGGATTTCTGTTTCCTTCCCCAGATTTAAGAAGTATTCAGCTATTATTTCTTCAATTAAATTTTCTGCCCCCTTTATCTCTCTTTTTCTTTTGGGATTCCTATAATGCAAATGTTATTATGCTTGGTCATGTTGCTGAGGTCCCTTAACTATACTCATTTTTTATTATTCATTTTTTTCTTTTTATGCCCAGCTTGAATACTTTCCATTACTCTGTCTTCCAGGTCACTGAACTGTTCTACTTCTTTTAGTCTAATTATTTCCTCCTTTGTATTTTTAATTTCAAGTGAATTTCATCTCCATTTTTTTAAATGTTTTCCATCTGTTCATTGATGATCTCACTGAGTCCTCCACTCTTTTCTCAAGTTCAGTTAATATCTTTATGACCATTACTTTAAATTCTTTTTATCAGGCACATTACTTCTCTTTCTTTTATTTAGCTCTCACTGTGATTTTTTCCTGCTCTTTTGAGACATATTTCCCTGTCTCCTCATTTTGTCTAACTCTCTGTAACTGTTTCTTTGTTAGGAAAGTTAGCCACATCTCCTACTCTTAAAAATAGTGGCCTCATGGAGAAGAGGTTCTCTTGTGCCCTACAATGCAACCCTTGCCACTCACCAGTGCCTGGAGCTTTAGCCGTCAACTATTTTCATTGTATGAGTCCTGCTGTTGTGACTTAGTTGCATTTGTCTTCAGTCCAGTCATCTGTAATGTGACTCTTTGCCTGTTTGGACCGGGTTTTATAGGCCATTCTGGGGATACCTTGGGCTTGAGTTGAGGCAGACTCGGTATTTACCAGAGATGTGGTCCCACTGTGCTGCAGGGTGCTCTCCCTGTGTTAAACCATGAGTTTTTATTGGTGGGCAGAGCCTGCAGTTAGAATAGTTGTTTTCCCCTAACAGCTAGCTAGCGGTGCAATTAAACGGTTGTCTATGGTTATCTTCCTCTCTCCCAAAGGAGGAGTCCCTTTTGAATGGTGTTGGCCGCTGTGGAGCTGCTTGCACACTACTAGATTTATGGAGTCACTTTGAATGGACTTCTGCAGAGGAAGGTTTGGATGGGCCATGTCCACAGGAGAATGAGATGGGAGGCTGTCCCATCTTAGCAAGGTGTGCTCTGGTCTGATGTGGGAAGGGACCTATAGCTGCTTTGGAGAACTTCAGAGAGAGCAGGTCTGCAGAAAATCCTAGGAGCAGGGCACGTGTTTAGCAAACAATGTGGAGAGTGTTTGCACTGGTTTCAGCAGATATCCTTTGGGGACAGGGAAGGAAGGGACACATACCAGTTCTTCTACTCTTGAAGAAGTCATTAAGGATTTCTGCCCCTCTGCCACATGCTCTGATATTAGTAAATAAATCTGCCTCCCATATATCCTAAACCTTTCTCAAGCTGCAGGTTCTATGCTTTATTCCAGGAGGCTGTTTTTATGCTTTTTTAAGTTTTTTTTTTTTTAAGTGTTTTTAAGGGTTGGCACTCAGTTTCCTATTGCCCTGTGTGTTTGTTTTTTGTTTTGTTTTATTTAAGTTCCTGAAGTTAAGCTATACCAATTTTAAGAACTTACAAAGTGAAGCCTCTCTGATTTTCAAAACCAGGTGCTATGAGGATTCATCTTCTCAATGCAGGTCCCCTCTGCCTGGAATGGGGTCTGCTCTTCTCATTTCCTTATGACTGAAGTCTTTCCCTCCCTTGACAGACTCTTGGGTCAGTTTAGTTCCAAACTGTATCTCTGCCCTTCATACTGTTTTTGATGTGGTCTCTTCTCTAAGAATCTGCTCTGCAGTCTTTGGGTCACTTTCTGGGTTATTTATACTAATGTGGGTGTTATCTAGGTGTATTTGTGGGATGAGGTGGGTTAAGGATCTTCCTACTCTGTAATCTTTCCCAAAGTTCCTGGATATATATTTTGAATTAGTGTTTTCACTTTCTTTGTGTAATTATCCATTAGTGGAATTATTGGATCATATGGTATTTCCCTGATAAACATAGAAAAAAATTCTAAATTCTCAAATAATATTAGAGGAAAATATTTGTCTTTCAATTGGTACATTTAAGTGATTAACATTTAAAATGATTATTGTTATAGTTGAATTCATATCAACCATTTTTATATTTCTTTTGTATATACATGAAAGAATCCACCAAAAAATCACTAGAACTGATCCATGAACTCAGTAAAGTAACAGAATACAAAGTCAATGTAGAGAAGTCTGTTGCACTTTTATACACCAATTTTGAAGCAGCAGAAAGAGAAATCAAAGAATCAATACCATTTACAATTTAACCAAAACCCATAAGATATCTGGGAATTAACATAACAAAAGAGGTAAAATATCTATACTCTGAAAACTATATGAGATTGATGAAAGAGATTGAAGATGACACAAAGAAACGGAAAAACATTCAATGTTTGCGGATTAGAAGAATAAGCATTGCTAAAATATCTGTATTACCCAAAGCAATCTACACATTTAATACAGTCCCTTTCAAATTACCAGAAGCATTTTTCAGACCTAGAAAAATTGAAAATTTGTATGGAACTTCAAAAGACCTCAAATAACCAAAACAATCTTTAAAAAGAAAAGCAAGGCTGGAATCATCACAGTTCTGCACTTCAAGCGATATTAAAGAGCTATAGTCATCAAGACAGTATGGCACTGGTACAAAAACAGACATATGGAACAGAATAGGAAACCCAGAAATGCACCCCCAACTATATGCTCAATGAATCTTTGACAAAGCAGGAAAGAATATCCAATATAAAAAATACTCTCCAACAAATGGTGTTGGGAAAACTGGACAGCAACATGAAGAAGAATGAAACTAGACCCCTTTATTACATACATACACAAAAATGAATTCAAAATGGCTGAAAAATCTGAACAGGAAACCCTCAAAATCCTAGAGGAGAACACAGACAGCAACCTCTTTGACCAGCTATAGCAACTTCTTTCTAGTACATCTCTGGAAGCAAGGGAAACAAAAAAAATGTACTATTGGACTTCATCAAGGTAAAAAGCTTCTGCACAAAGAGGGAAACAACAGAACTAAAAGGTAATTTGTGGAATGGGAGAAAATATTTGCAAATGACATATCTGATAAAGGGTTACTGTCCAAAATCTATGAACAACTTTTTAAACTCATCCCCCCCCCCAAAAAAAAAATCCAGCTAAGAAATGGGCAGAAAACATGAATAGACCTTTTTCCAAAGAAGACACACAGATAAGGGTGCCTGGGTAGTTCAGCCATTAACCATCTGCCTTCGGCTCGGGTCATGATCCTAGGGTTCTGGGATTTAACCCCACATCTGGTCCCCTTCTCCCTCTCCCTCACTCCTACTTGTGTTCTCACTCTTGCTGTGTCTATCTCTGTCAAAATAAATAAATCAATAATCTTTAAAAAAAAGACATATAGATGGCTAACACACATGAAAGGTTTCTCAGTATCACTCATTATCAGGGAAATACAAATCAAAACCACAATGAGATTTCCCATGTCACCTGTCAGAATGGCTAAAATTAACAACAGAGGTAACAACAGATGTTGGCAAGAAGGCAGAGAAAAAGGAACACTTTTACACTGTTGGTGGGAATGCAAACTGGTGCAGTCACTCTGGAAAACAGTACAGAGATTCCCCAAAGAGTTAAAAATAGAACTACCCTATGACCGTGCAATTGCAATACAAGGTATTTACCCAAAATATATAAAAATACTGATTCAAAGGGACACATGCACCCCAATATTTATAACAGCATTATCAACAATAGCCAAATAATGGAAATATACATATATTCCAGTGTGTATATACACTGGACTATTACTTAGCTGTCAAAAAAATGAAATTTTGCCATTTGCAATGATGTAAGTGGAGCTAGAGTATATAATGCTAAGCAAAAGAGAAGACAAATACCATATGATTTCACTCATGTGAAATGTAAGAAACAAAACTGTTGAACATAGGAGAATGATGAAAAGGGAGAAAAGCAAACAAACAAACAAAAAAACAGACTCTTAACTACAGAGAACACACTGAGGGTTGATGGAAGGAGATGGTGGGGGTTGGGCTAAATAGGTGATGGGTATTAAGGAGGGCACTTGTGGTGAGCACTGGGTATTCTGTATTAATGACGGATCACTAAATTCTACTCCTGAAACCAATATCACATTGTATGTTAACTAAATAGACTTTAAATGAATACTTGAAACAAAATATAAATAAAATTTTAAGTATCTAGAACATTGAAGAATGTATAAGA
>NW_026739441.1:0-224170 GCF_022355385.1 Mustela nigripes
GGGGGATGGGTGCATGGATGGAATGTGCAAAGGCCCTGGGGTAGAAGCAAGCTTGGCAGGTTTGAAGAATGCAGAGAGAGATGAAAACAAGACACAACTCCTGCCTTCATGGAGCCAAAGCCTGAAGACTCAGATAATTACCAAATGGTGGAATATTTTGATGGAGGAGGCACAAGTTTTGGGGTGATTGCAAAGGAGGAACATTCTATCCAGCCTCGGAGGTCAGGAAAAGTTCCCTGGAAGAAGTGACATCTAATGTAGGGACTACATTAGCAGGTAATAGAAGAGGAGTGGAAGGGTTTTCCGGCTGAGGGAACAGCATATGCAAAGGACTGGAGATGGGACAGGGCCTGATACATTTATTAGGGAAATTGCGAGTAACTCGATGTGGTTGGGACCAAGTCTTAGGGTGTAGGGGATGAGACTGAGAGTGTTCCTATAATTTAGAAAGGGGTCCAGGCCTGACCCCACCTAACAGATCTGATCGCAGAATTGCCATGCTGAGCAGGGCATTTTAGAAGGGATCCAAGAAGGCAGGGAGGCCAGCTCGGAGGAGGTGGCCACAGTAAGTAGATGGCCACAGTAAGTAGAAGTGCTGGGGTGAAAAAGGCAAATTCCAGAGAACTTACAAGGCAGAAAGGACTGGCCTGGGGATAAGCTGAGGAGTGGGGACAAAGGCAGGTGATGGGGCCTCAGAGAATCCAGGAAAACAGGTGCTGAGTGTCTTTTGGCTTGGGGAATGGGCAAAGTGGGTTTTGAAGGTTTACGGACCCAGGTCAAGTCTTGGCTTGTCCACTGCCTAGCTGTGCAGGCAATCTCTTCCCCTTTGAGCCTCAACTTCCCCACCTGTCTGATGAAAACAGCACAGCCCACCTCTGGAGCTATTATACAGATAAGTGTGAGCATGGGGGGAAAGCTCCTGGCCTGTAGCAGGTACTCAGCACATTAATACCCTTCCTTGATCCCTGGCCTTGGGCAACCACTGTGCCTCCTGGGGCCTCTATTTTCCTGACTGTGAAATGGGAATGAGGTTATTGGCCTTGCAGTATTTCCAGCGGGGTTGGCCGGATGGCTCCGGACACTGACAGAGCAGGCGCTCACATATCCCTTCTCTTCTCTTTCTCTTTCCGCAGCAGGAAGAGAGGAGACAGCATGGCGTGGCAGGGGCTGGTGCTGACCGCCTGCCTCCTTGTGCTCCCCTCGGTCATGGCGGACTGCTTATCCCAGTGCTCCCTTTGTGCTGTGAAGACCCAGGATGGGCCCAAGCCCGTCGACCCTCTGGTAGGTCCTGGGCCTGTGTGCGGAAGGGGGTGTGTGTGCGGAGTTTGGGCCACTGTACGTCTGGTCTGCAGACTTGTCCCACCTGTGCCAGACACATCCTGCTGTGGGGTTATCCTGGGCACCCGAGACTGCAGGTTGCAGCCCCTTCTATCCCCACCTCTGACTTCACCAGCCCTGGCTTGCTCAGGCCTGGGACGGACACAGGTTACCAGGGAGACTCATGCCTTGCAACTAAGCCGGTCAATAAGGAGACAGCGCTGGCTTCGGGAGCGGGCAGCCTATGGCAACTTTCTAGGGCCTCTTCCCACCAGGCTGAGGGCGCCTCCTAGTCTAGCCACTCCCGTGGGAGGAGGTCTTTCCAACCACAACTAAATGCCCGGATCTGGTTGACAAGATCCAAGCCTGGACCCTTCTCTTGGATCTTAGCATTTCTAGGCCTGGCCTTGTTGGCTTTGCTTTGAATCCAGCTCCCCCACGTGTTTCTCCCTTGATGGCATACAGGTGAGATTAAAGGTTCCAAAGTTGTGGTGGACAGAGCCCAGGCTTTGGGTCTGTCACTTTCTCACTCCGAGACTCTGGAACACGCCTGCCTTCATTCTCCACATCCACAAAATGGGCGTGATTCTTTGAAATAACAATGCGAGGGACCAAACACACGGTTCTAGCTGTTCTTCGCTGAGAGGCAGACCATCACAGGGGAGCTCCCTGGTTAAGCAAGCGGGCTTGTGGCATTAGCCTGCCTCGGTCCAAGTTCCAGAATTGTCCCATGTTGTCACTGTCCTCCTCATGACCATCACCATGATCACATTTGAATTCCCCCAGCACTCCTGTGAAGGAGACACTTTGTGGCCTGGGGTTTGTTGAGCCTTCTGACCCCTCACACGTGTTCTCTCTACCATCCTGGATGGCTTCCTTGTCTATTACATCCTTCACACCTGGGAAAGGGGGCGAGAGCCAAGTATTCTCTCTGGAGTCAGGAGGTCAGAGGATGAGTGAGTGCCCCACAGAGCACTCTGGGAAGATCTTACTTGGGATGTTGGCATCGCCATTCGTAGCCATGTTTCCCTGGGAAAGCTGTTTCGCCTCTCCATGTCTCTTTCCTCATCTTGTGCACAGGTGCACCGTCCCCTACCTTCATGCACCCCTGGGAGCATTAAAGTGGGAAGCCTGGGGCTTAGTAAGGGCAGCTACTTTTGATTTTCTGACATTGGACAAGGGATTCACTGGGGCAGAGGAGTACACGGGACTTGGCGGTTCAACGGGGGTGATGTTACCACTCTGGTCTTTTTGGGGTTTTGTAGATTTGTTCCCTGGAATGCCAGTCTGCTCTGCTGTCGGCTGAGGAGTGGGAGAGATGCCAAGGCCTTCTGTCTCTTTTCACCCCCTTCACCTTCGGGCTCAATGGCAAAGAAGACTTGGTGACCAAGGCCGCTTGGGAGGAACCCTATAGTGAGCTGGCTAAGCGCTCTGGATCCTTCCTGAAGGAGATTGAGAAAAACAGATTTCTCCTCAGCACCCCGACAGAGGAGGACACCCTGAGCAGGAGCCTGGCAGAGAGGCTCAGGGGTCTCTCTGGCAGGTTCGGGGAGGGAGGGGAGTCTGAGCTGCTGGGGGACACCCAGCTGAATGATGATGTGGAGGCTGGGGCACTGGATTCCAATGGGGAGGGGCCCAAGGAACAGGCCAAACGCTATGGGGGCTTCCTGCGCAAATACCCCAAGAGAAGCTCAGAGGTTGCTGGGGAAGGAGATGGGGAGGGCGATGGGGAGAAAATGGGCCATGAGGACCTATACAAACGCTATGGGGGCTTCCTGAGGCGCATCCGTCCCAAGCTCAAATGGGACAACCAGAAGCGCTATGGCGGTTTCCTCCGGCGCCAGTTCAAGGTAGTAACTCGGTCTCAGGAAGACCCCAATGCCTACTCCGGAGAGCTTCTTGATGGGTAATCCTCCCCCCATTGTGGAGTCAAGTCAGGAGCTCCCCCTGACACCCTTGCAGATTGGCGTGCCCTCATTCATCCTACCTTAGAGCCCCCATTCCCAATGCTCAGTTCAGCCTGGTGTGCAAAACACCCAAGCCCAGCCTGTCTCTTTTCTGTCTGGGGCACAGTGTTTGTCTGGGGTTAGCAAGGAGGAAGATGGAGGTTCCCCTCTCCAGTAGGCTCAGTGCTTGGCTTCAGCTCTAGAACACTGAAACTATCGCCAACAGCAGTTTTTCCTATTAAGCACCCCCTTAATAATGTGACTCCCCAGTTCCAGGAATCCAGACTGACATGTTCTTCATCCCTCTAGATAAATAGCAAAATAATATAAAGAAACAAATAGAAATCCTAACACTTCATCCCAAATCTTAAAGGACCTCCTGGTGCTCTCCACTTCGGAGACCATACTTTAGGTAAAAGGCTCAAACACTGCATTTTCTTGGAAGTCCTACATCAGAGAGTTTGGTCCTCTGGTGGGCACGTGTTCAGTTGTGTCCCCTGTGTTCTCCTCATTTAGAAACATACCTCTTGAGAAACCGAGTTCCCGGACTCTAGTTCATGTTGGTACCTTGGATAGCACCCCACTCCTCCCAGGAGAGGAAGGGCGTGGAAACCCCTTCCAAAATGGTAATGAAAGCAGTTTTCCCACTGAATACTGAAATGATCAGGAAGGGAGCAAGACAAACCAATTTGCTCTATACAGCAAACTCAAAATGTGGACCAGTTCCCTCAGCCCTCATTAAACTAATTAAACAGATCGGCAGCACACTCCCACCCCAGGATGAACTAAAGCTGAGTCAAGTTGATGAGGTTAAGCACAACCATGTTCTTGAGCAGCTGAATTGGCCGCCAAGAGTCTCAGCCATCTGGCCAAACATATGCATTGGGCATTGGGTAAGGGAATCCAGAAGCAACAGCTAGAAAGACAAAAAGGCGTTCTTCAACCCCTGTGATGATTCTTTCCTCTTGATTCTCAGAATAAAACCAGAAAGAGGCATGAAGTGATTAAGTGCTTGAGGCCAAATGAATTCCCTTGATTCAAATAACCCAGAATCAGAGGCAGAGACCTCCCAATTCTGCGGTTTCGATCAAAGTCTTCTCTCTCGCTCTGTTGCTCTTGCTTGCGCATCCCTAGGCACTACAGCTTGGTTCGTGCATCCAGGAGGCTGGGCATGATAGGAGAGGAAAGGGTCTTGAATTCAGTTAATTTGTCTAAGATGCTACTGAGCGTACCTCTTCGCGCACAACCCCAGGTCCCTCATGATATTCTGAAATGTATGGATTGTTGTAGGGTTACTTCGTGTGCTTTTAAAAAATCCCACTTATGCAGTTTACCCAGAATTTGCTTATTCCTTAGCAGGCCTGTGTTATTTCATACTCCTCCAGTGCAATAAATAAAAGAAAGATGGTGATGACTCGGGGTGTGTATACGTGTGCCTCAGTCCCCAGAGCATAGAAAGACCATTTGCAGAAAAGAGTGCTGGGGAATGAAAAATACAACACACAGACACAGACATACAGACACACACACAATCATGTCAGGAAACTAAGTGTAGGCTAACAGAAAGAGCACAATCTTTAGAATGCCATCACCCTTAATTTGAGATCTGTGTGATATCGGGTAAGTTATTTGACCTCTCTGAGCCTTAGTTTCCTCTTCTGTGAAAGACCTCCCTGACTCCCAGAGACTGTCTCCTATGCTGGATTACTAAAGCAAGAGGGACAAATGTTTCCAGACAAAGGTGAAGAACTCTGTAGAGAGTGTGGCATAATGTCCTTTACTAAAATGACATGCTTTATTAAATGGCATCAAGGAGATGTCCGTTAAATAGAGCTGGTATAGAAGAGTCCCAGTGGCTCCAGACCTCATGAGTCTCATTTAGTCACTGGCTTTCTGAGTGACTTCTTAGAAAACATAGGGCCAAGGAAGGTTGGTCTCCTTCATTCTTTCCTTCATTCAAGAAAGAATTAATTGAAAGCCTGCTGTGTGGCAGGTGTTTTTCTAGGTGCTGGACATACAGGAAAATAAAATGGACAAGCTCTCAGCTCTTATGGAAATTGTAGGCAATGAGGGGGAGACGAGGAAACAAAAATATGAACCTAAAATTAAAAATTAAATGTAAAAGAGATAAAATGTAATGAATTTAAAATTAAATATAAGTGAAATTTAAATTAATGGTAATTATTGTGAAGGGAACGACTGGGATTTAGTAATAATGGATAATAGGAGGAGGGGAGGAATATCCCTAGGGTGTTCAGGAAATCTTTCTTGAGGAATACTCCATTCTTGCTGTTCATGGGATCAAGTTGGAAGGAAACTAAGGTTGGGATTATCTCCTCCAACTACCTACTCTGTGCCAAAATTGACACATTGATAATAAATTTTAATTTGGATTTCACAACATATTGCTTCTCCTTAATAATTCAGTGTGGGGAAGTTCTATCTTTAGGTTGGGTTGAAATTAAGGTTTCTGTCACTTTGATGTATTGGGTCCTGATCTTGCTGTCTACCAGCCCAGGAACCTTTTCAGAATTTTCTGTTGCTTGCAAACAAATGGCTCCTAAGTATCTCAAATAAGTTAAGTGAACAACCAATACCAAAACTAACCAACAAACAAACAAACAAAAAAAACTAAGTAATTTGTTGGCTCACATAAATGAAGAAGACAGGATATTTGCTTCAGGTACAGCTTGATCAAGGGGTTCGAAAACAGCACTTGGACTTCTCTATCACTGAGCTCTTTTCTCCTCTGTGTTGAATTCATTCTAAGACTCCACATGCTTTTTAGATGCTGGCAGAAGCTCTAGGCTATACCATGCAGGTTTGGGTCTAGCATGTTATTTTCACAGGAAATCCCCATCAGAGTTTCACTGTATCTCATTAGCTCTAATTGGGTCACATGTCCAATTCTGAGCTAATGGCAATCATTTTGGACAGGTTAATGTGATGCTCTCATTGTCAGGACTAAACCAGGTAGGCAGCCAGGGATTGATTTAATCCAACTCAAAGTAGTTGGACTAGGAGTGGAAAGCGGAAGTTTTTTTTAAAAGATTTTATTTATTTATCTGTCAGAGAGTGAGCACAGGCAGAGGCAGAGGAAAAAGCAGGCTCCCCGCTGAGCAAGGAGCCCAATGTAGGACTCAATCCCCGGACGCTGGGATGATGACCTGAGCCGAAGGCAGCTGTTTAACCAACTGAGCCACCCAGGCGTCCCAAGCGGAAGTTTTTTTGAGGGTAGTTGGAGCGTGGTTCCCAATAGGAGAAAGAATAAATGCCGGCCCACCACATAATAGATGGTCACCATCCCCCAACCCTAGTGAGTGAAAGTAACTGGGTGGGAATTGGAGCAAACAGGAGAGTGTATGTTGTGGGGAATCTGGGCTCAGAGTAGCCAGATTTGATTTTTATGAGACCACAGAAATCTGACATTGCATTTTTTCCATGTAAGTAATTTTTTAAAAGAAGCATTGAGTAGGACAAGCAATAACATCTTTGGGAGGAGACATATCACTTTCTTACCATTCTTTTGTGACTTTCTTCCAAATCTCTCTCTCTCTCCTTTTTTTTTTTTTAATAAGAAACACTCATTTTCTGGGTTTTTACATTTTCCCCATATGCCATGGATTCTAGAATGTTATTGCTCTGGACACCCTTTTCTGGACCCATTTTATTTGGCCAATGAGGCGGTGGAAAGAACCTGGCCAGGGGTCACAGGGACCTGGGTACAGATCTCACTTTCCTGGGTGGCTCTTGGTGAGCCACTGTGCTTTACTGAGTCTTGGTCATGTGTATGCGTATGTGCATGTGCGCACGCGCACGAGTGGGAGGAGGGGCAGAGGGAGAGAAAGATGGGAAGCAGACTACCCTGCTGAGCCCAGAGCCAAACTTGGGGCTTGATATTCAGACCTGGAGATCATGACCTGAGCAGAAACCAGGAGTTGGATGCTTAACCAACTGAGCCACCCAGGCTCCCCAAACCTCAGTTTTCAATCTGTCAGCTGGGCAGGAAAACACTGCCTTCCCTCGAGGGAGGTGAGGGTTCAGGAACGGGAAGTCTCTGATGCATCTGGCACACAAGACATGAATGACACAAGGTGCCTCCCTGTCTTGAGGGGTGGTCCCTCTGATGACCGTATTCCAGATGTCCCCTGAGTGAGCCAGACACCTGTTGAAAAAGCAAAATTCTCCTGATGGTAAGAGAAGGATGAAACTTTAAAAAATTGTTTTTTGTTGCTCTATAACATGCGTGCTGTCACACCTACTTCATCTGAAATTGCAGCTCAGTGGATCCTTACATGTGTGTACACCCCTGTGACCACCACTCCGATCATAATATAAAACATTTCCAGCACCCCAGAGGGGTGATCACTTTTTTATGAGCTGTTTGAGGGATGGAGAGCAAGCCAGAGGAAGAATCAGAACAAAAATATTGCAGACCCTGCAGAGTCCTGATTCTTTGTCCATGTCACCAAGGCCACTGTGCAGCAATCACAGAGCAGCCGTTGGTTAAGGGATGCCAGCATCCTGGTGACCTTAGAAGAGCGTGTGACTAATAAGCGCGCCGTTTCCACGACAACACCATACACCATCCGCAGCGAGGAAAGTCTTGTTAGAATGATCATGACAATCATAACGATCTCTCAGATTTGGATCACCCCTCCCCCACCCCCAGATCCAAGCCCTTCACACAACCAGACCCAGTGATGGGGCTTGTCTATTAATTAAGGGGCCCCCATGTGAAAACAAAAGAAAAGCCCCGCGACAGAGCTGGAAACAATGGTTCCTTAATAGATGTCATTTCGGCATTCTTGATTCATGTGCTGGGTCCATGTGGACTCCCATTGTAGCTGTGGAGGTTTATAACAAAGATTTATAATTATTCTTCTGATATGTAAATTTGCACGTAAGTTGCACTGCCACCCTATTTGTCTTGTCTTTGTCTAACTTAAGCCAAGCCCCATTATTCTTTGTCCCCAGGACACCTCTCATTCTTAATCGCTTTTGACATGAAGTTTGCCATCGCAAAGTGCCCACCTAGCTCATTCTTAAACTCCCTGTTACACTGGCATAGCTTCTGAAGGGCCTGCCCTGGTGTCAACTGGGGAGTGCTTTCCTGTCCCTGGGAAGATCTCTCTGGGGTCTGGACTTGGAGAAGGAAGGAGCACTGGACTGGGAGTCAGGGGACCTAGGCACCTGAGTGTAGCCAGGCTCTGCTAACTGGTCACAGGGGTGGGCTTTGGATTCTCTGAGACACAGTTTTCTCTTTTGTAATGCTAACAATGCAAAATGGATACTATCGTAAGGGCTTTTGTCCTACCCAGACCTGACACGTAACACTTGTTCCGCATCAGGGACTGAGCCACTAAATGAGGAACAAAGCAAATGACCCTCAGTTTCTTTGTCTGGCAATAAGGGTGATGATTTCTATCCTGACAGGTAATGAGGATCATGTAAGACACAGGGACAGTGCCAGGCCCGAAGTTGGGTGATCAGTGCTAATACCCTCCCAACCCGAATTCATACGACGACGACTTGATGAACGTTTACTGAGCAACTGTTGTATATCCCGCGCTGGGGTAGGGGCAGGGGATTCAACAGTGATCATGTAGAGTCCCTACTTCATGGGGCTCACTTTCTATGGGGAGGAGACCAATCCCCTATAGATTAATGGTGGGTCAATGTTTCAGGTGGGCATGAGTACTGGGAAGGAAATTAGAGGGTATGAGATACAAGATACTTGGAGGAGTTCCGGAGGCCTCTCTGGTTGGGGGGCACACCTCTCTAGAGGTGTGTAGGAGGTGAGGAGGGAGTACCTTGTGTGTATCTGGGTGGAGTTGGGGTAGATGATTCCAGGGAGGGAATAGCATGCCCAAAGGCCGAGAGGAGGGTGCACAGTTGTGTAGAAATGAGTAAGAAAGCCAAGGGGAGGAGGTAGGAGGCAGGCTGCAGAAGCAGACAGGACAGGTCACAGAGGGCTCCCCAGGAGTCAGCACTGGCCCGGTGTACACCGTCACCCGTAGAATTGTTATAGCCTTCTTTACTCTCAAAGTGCCTGTTTTGGGTAATACAGCATCTCATTGCCCAACTTAGGGGCATAGGAATGAACTTGATTTTGCTCAGAGTGAGATGGGAACATTGAACAAAGGAGGGACGTTATCGGACACAAAAATTCAGAGACATCAGGACACGTGGAGCGGAGTCTGCAGGAAGCATAGGGGTCTCAGGACTCCGCCCCTGGTCTTGGTAGATTGCATTTAAAATACCAGACGGCAGGGGTACCTGGGTGGTTCAGTGGATTAAGCTTCTGCCTTTGGCTCAGGCCATGATCCCAGGGTCCTGGGATCAGACTCTCTGCTCAGCAGGGAGCCTGCTTACCCCCTTCCCCGTGCCCCGCCCTCCCCCCTCTCTTCCTACTGGTGATCTCTTTCTCTCTCTGTCAAATAAATAAGTAAAATCTCAAAAAAAACAAAGAAAGAAACCAGATGGCCAGAAGCCCACTGGCAGTGATTTCCACCCGCCTTGTCCTAGTTGAGCTTTGAAAGATGTTGCCTTGGTGGTTTGAGCTTTGAGTTTTTGGGGAGAAAAGTCCCTAAATTGGGACTTGCTTTACATAAAAGATGCATCGTTGGGAAGTGTATAAATCAAGTTGTTTACAAAACGGATTGCATTTTTAATGCACTGGGGAATATAGCTATTCAATTTCCTTTTTGATTTTACAGATTATGACAGCATCTCTTGCCCATTTAGAGACATTTGACAAAGTCAGAAAAGCATAGGAAGGCTCCCACGAAATGAACCAATAGTCAGGGTTCAGGTGTCAGACATTTACTGAGTGTCCATCCCAGGCCCAGGCACAGTGGGGGTCCAAACCCATGTGACCTTTGCCCTGAAGGAGTTTCCAGTTCAGCAGAGAAGACCTGATAGAGAAAATAACTATGAAGAATGCATGAGGAGTTGCTCTGGGGAGGAGCGTCTTACCAAGGGAGCTTCAGATGTGGGGAGCAGGAGCCTGGCTCAATGGCAGTGCCGAGAAAACTATATGAAGCTGTGCTCCCCCCACCCAAGCTGAGATCAAGGAGGAGCAAGAGTTAGCCAGGTATAAGTGCAGGTGAGTTTTCAGGAGAAAATCAGCAAGCATAGAGGTCCAGAGGTGGAAGGAGCACTGTGTGGGTGAACATCTGGAGGAAAGACAGGGTGGCCATGCAGAGACACTGAGAGGAAGCTTGATCACGCAAGACCTGCAGGCCATGTTGTGATGACTCTATTTTAAGAATAAGGGAAGCAAGTGGAGGATTTCAAGCAATGAAGTGACATGGTCAGGTGTGCCAAATCAGAGTTTGCTGGAACAAGGTGAGGCATAAATATTTATATACAAACCTACAACGAAGATCCACCTTGGATCCCACCCTCCCCAAAGATAGTTGGATTAATGCTTTAGTGCACCTCGTCCCAGGGCGGCTTCTCTGCTTATCTCTGAACCCTGCATGACATGCTGTCCTCATGTAACACTCTATGTCTTAAGAATTTTTTTACACATCCTCCCTAAGCCATTTCTAAATCCACATAATCACAATAGTTCACAAATTGGATCTATCATAATTTACCCGATCATTTCCCAATGGGTAGAGGGGCTGAAGTTCCCCATTATGGGGAACATTCCCGAGGTGGTACCTTTGCTCGGGTGTCATCCTCACACCTCATTCACTTTTGAGAGTCTGGAGTGAAAAATTATACCATCACCCTTCCAAGGGGATGAACGTTTCAGTTGTTCATGTTATTATTAATATTATCAAACTGCTGTTGAGTATAGCCCTGTGCATTTCAGCCAATCAGCATGAACGAACCGGAGGGTCACTACCAGTCCCTAATGAAAACACCCTCAGAATTCACCTGGTTGCTTTCCTGAAACTTCAGGCATCCACCGGCCACCTGTCACAGACACGCTAGCTATGGGTGCGACCCGGTATTTAGTGTATGTCTCTGATTCAACTTCCCCTGGGGTCCAGGCTGGGGGTGGGACTAAAATCAGGGCCAGCATCACTGGAGGTTGCTGAAGTCACCCGAGGGCTGGGGTAGCCTCAGATCATGGCTTTGTGCGTGGCAATGAGCTTGCAATCTCCTGCACGGGTTTTCGGCGAACCGGGGGCATGGTTACACCGGGTGTCCGTGTACCGACTGCTGCTCTGTGCCAAGCCCTGAGCTGTCGCCCGACTCCCTGTCTCTCTCTCGTTCATTCCTCACAGGGATGCCCAGACCAGCGGCCCCTCCTGCTGGACTCCACGATCGAGAGGATGAGACAGCAGAGAACCGGGAAAACCCCAGTTCAACTTTATAGAAGTCTAATGCCCGAAGAGCTTTAATTTTTAGAACATCAATGAGCTTTATTTTTAGTTTTAAGCTTCCAGGGAGACTGAGCATCAGTACAGAGCTCCCTCCACTGCCTCAGCTCCGGCAGCACCTATGGCGGTCGCTATTATTAACGTCTTGTGTTAGTAGGACGCGTTTGTTGTAGCCGATGAGCCAAATGCCCATGTGTTATTACTGGGTTGGCTCTCTGTGCTGCATATTCTAGGGATCTTTACAAAGGTGTCAAGACGTGTCTCCACCACTGTGGTAGCCTAGAGAATAATAATTTCACTCAAGATCCCCTGGGCTCCACCCAATCACCTCCCCCGAGCCCCTCCTCCATCCTGTGGTGCCCACTGTTCTCCCACCTGGAGCCTTTCCCAGAATGTTATATGGTTGGAATCATACTATATAGTACGCAGAATAGGTATAATATCTAGTATGTAGCCTTTTCAGACTGGCTTCTCTCACTTAGCAATGTCTGTTCCTGGCCAGATAGATCATTTCTTTCTAGCCCTGGATACCAATCTGCTGTCTGAAGGTACCATGATTGATATACCCCTTCACCTACTGACGGCCATTCTGGTTGCTCCCATGCTTTGGCAATTCTAAATAAAGCTGCTAAAAACATCTGTGTTCAGGCTTTTGTGTTTTCAACCAAGCGTTTTCCTTTTTATTAAAGCTGCAATGTAACTATTAAAGTTTTTTTTTTTTTTTTTAATGCCCTTTGATTGGTAGGGGTAAGATGAAAGGGGCTGGCTCTTTTGATAATATCAGAGAAGATGACTTTCAAAATAAGACCTCAGGGGTGGGAAGGAGCCAGCCATGGCAGAACCTGGGGGAGAGCATCCCCAGCACAGGGAAGAGCAAGGGCAAAGGCCCTGGGGTGGGAAGACATTGGGGTATGGGGAAGAGTGTGAGGCCAGTGTGGCTGGCGCTGGCTGGGGGAGGCAGAGAGCTAGGCAGACCTGCGGGCCACAGTGGGTGCCCAAGATTTTACTGCCAGTACTCTGGGAAGTCATGTGGGGCCTCAGAGCAGGGGGCTGAGAACCGCAAGGTGCTTGTAGACATTACCTCGGGGATCTCCCAGCACCCAACAGGGGCAGAACACAGTCTTTATTGACAGACCAGAAAACTGAGGCTCAGAGCCAGACAAGACTCGCCGTCCCCATCTAACTCAACTCCAGGGCTGCCGCCGCCCAGAGCCTGAGAGAGACACGCAGAATCTGAAGGGAAGTCTCTAAGTATCTCTCTCAGTCGGCAGCCCTGGCAGACAGCTTCAAAATTCAATTAGGCTCTAAGGAGATTAGCAAAGGAAGTCGGCTTTGACCTCCAGGGCAGAGGGTGGGCAAGACAGGGAGTGTGTGTGGGAGGGATTGCGGTTTCAGATCAGACAGAGGAATTAGGTAATGAGTATGGCCGGAATCTAATTGTCCACGAGACCAACCTCTTTAGAGGAAATGGAGTCCCTTGTTGTCATAGCAACCAATTGAGAAAAAAAAAAAAAGGGCTCAGCAGGTTCATCAACAGCAAGAGAGAATCACCCTAGACACTGAGGCATCACATCCCAGCAAGAGCTCCTGCCCACAGGTGCATCAGGACCCATAACAGGCATGGCTTAACCCAGATGAAGTTTCTTTCTGGTGAAAAAAAATTAGAGGCAGGCAGCCTCAGGCTGTGTATTACTTAGCTTTTGCTGCGTAGACAAACTGTCCCACGAGTTAGTGGCTGAAAGCAACGATTTATTTCTCCTCTTCTGGGCCGTGGTGGAGCACTTCGATTTTATCTGGGGTCCCCCGTGCAGCCACAGTCAGCAGGAGACTGGCCCCGGGCTGGTGCTCCCACATGGCCTCTGTCTGGCACCTGGTGGCTGGGACTCTGGGCGGAGACCCTCACCCCGTGGTAGGTAGGCTAAGCTGGCTTCCTCACCTGGGGTCTCAAGTCAGCACTCTCAGAGGGCGGACTCAGAAGCTGCATGGCAATAGCCTTTCCTCGAAAGTCACCCCAATGCCGATTCTGCCTCATTTTACCCATCAGAGTGAGTCACCGGACCAGTTCGGGTCCAGCGGAGGGAAATATACAACTCCTGATGGGAAGAGAGGAAAGTCACATTGCCAGGAGGCATCGGGATGGGAAGGGTCATTCCTAACACTCTCTCACAAGCTCAAATAGAGGCTCTGCTCCACAGAGTCACCTGAATCCTGGGGTCCTTCCTGCTTACCACTCCCCCATCCCTCCCGTGGAGCCCTGGGTTCTCCAGGTCTGAGAGAAGAGCTAGATGTTGCCCACCACACCCGTGGTTCAGCTGGGAAACTGGAGGAACAAAGAGAGAGGGGGAAGGACACAAACACTGGCTGGCTTTCCAGAAGGTTGCTGGCGGTTGCCATAGAATGTTTCTGCTTAGATCTCACTGGCCAGGTCTTAGCCACGTGGCCGCACGTAGCTGCAAGGGAGGCGGGGACCTACCACCTCTATTCCAGGTGGCCAAATGCCCATTCAGGATCTGAGGGTCAATGTCTAAGGAGAAAGGGGACCATGGCTATGGAGACACAGAAGTTTCTGACACAATATGAAATTCTACCCCTGATATGGTACAATGCCCAGAAGGAAGTCACCCCAATTGACGTAGGATGAGAACTGTCCCCTCACTAGGCAAGAGCTCATAATCCCACAAAGGTTTAGAAGTCAAACCTATATCATTGTGTATTTGGTATTTAAAGTATTCATAACACTGAAGAAACTTCTTTTTTTGCATATTAAGTATGAACAAATTAGCCTTGTGACTCCAATTTAAACCGTGTAATGAATTTTAGACTTGTGATTCTTCTGTCAAGAAACAAACAAATCTTCTTACACCAAATTTATAAATAACACCAAAATGTATAAGAGTCTTTGAGATTCATTGTATGTATGAGTTTTCAAATTAAATTTTTCAAAGTGGCTTAAGTGCTTTGGAAAGTTTTGCTTGCCAGGTCAGGCAATGGGAGTATTTAAAAGAGGAAACTGAATGTGTCAAATTAGTAAGTCCTGTGTAAAATGTTGAAGATAATTTAATTAACTGAGTTTGCAAATGGGATGGATCATGAGTATGAGTGGGTTGACCATTAATCAAAACCACCTTGAAAGTGACTGTAGAGAAATAGAATAATGGTTTGTAAATTGAACTTAGAGGCTTAAGAATAACTAGGGTGCTTTTTTTAAACTACTATAATACATTGAATATTAATTAAATAACAAGCATTTGCAAGGAAACTTTTCCACATACAAAAAATATTCCCAAGCTCATTCAATTGCCACATTGGGATTTCTGGGTGACCCCAAAGTCCCTGCCTAGGCCCTGGCCACACAGCTATGCCAACCTGCATGGGGAACGTTAGGGTGATGGAACTGGCAAGATGTGGCACCTGATTGGGTGGTGGGGTGGGGGTAGGGGGGTGGCAAGAGGAAAGCCATGGCGAAAGATCTGCCTGCAGGTCAGGCACAGGTATGTGTGCTCAAAGCCCAGGTAGGCTGCAGGGGCCCCTGGTGGGTCCCCATCTCGCTGAGCTCCAGCTCCCAGGTTACGCACTGACCTTCACTGGAGACTTTCCTTTGGAGAGAGAGAGGACTCCTGAAAATGTCCGGGTGGACACGGAGGTTCTCTGGGTGCTCTAGAAGACAAGGGCTCTGCAATCTGGGAAGGGATGAATCCTGGATATAATCACACCCTGGAAACAAGCATCGCTGGCTGTGGTAGTCAAGGCTGTGGGAGCTTTACCCCATCTCTGGCTGGTTCACCCCACTCCTCTCTTTTTCAGAAAGGTGCTCTCTCTTCAGCAAGTCTACCCATCCCCACCCCAGGCATGGCTTTGCAAAAGGCCATCCCCTTCTTCATGTGGGTGCAATTAGCACTCCAGAGCTTCCCTGGGATCAGGCTCAAACTAGTCCCCAGCAAAGACCACTTTCTTGCTTAGCAGCATGTTGCAGGAAGTGGTACTGGCTGTTAACAAGACTCATAGGAAGGTCAAGCTTCTTCCTGGACCCTCAGGCTCTTCTTATTGGAGAGCCGTCACCAAAGGCCCTCAGTGTTTGTGGAGTGAAAAGCCCTGGCACCCAGTAGGGTTTCAGTTTAGATTCCGTTGCCTCCCCAGAGGCCCAGTCTCTTTTGTGGTGATCCAGGGAAGTCTCAAGCAACATCTCGCTCCTCTGTAGTTGCCTTGGTTTCGTCTTGAGAGCCGCATCTGGTCTTCATGGAGATCTTCAGATGACAGGAACTCCTTGGTCCCGCTCTTCTGAAAAGGTTTGCAAAGTTGCTGCATTCACGGCAGGTGGCAGCAGCGAGGCAGGTGGCTGAGAGCCACCTGTGTCCGGTCTGGGAGCGCCCCCTGGTGGCGAGACAGAGCAACACACGCTGAGGGAGGTTTTCCAAAACCCTCCATCCCCCGTGGTCTTGTGGTTGTAGATAGAAAATGAGAATTTAGGTGAGAGCTCAGGGGCCTATTTAATATAAGTGGGCGCTTGTGAGCATTAGGATGAGATGTCCTCTCTATACGTCGTATTAAAATAGGCTGTTCTTCAGAGCTGTCTGCTTTCTTTGGCTGGAAATGGTGAAGACATTTCCTTACCGCGAAGAGGAAGTAAGGCTTGCCATAGCTCTCCTCAGCACGGAGGAGGACTAGCTTGGGCAATTGGCTTTTTCAGAAATTGAAGTCTCACTCAAGAGCAAAACACCTTTCTTTCTCCACCCGTCCCATCTTGTCTCCACTCAAGACACTCAAATTCAAAACTAAGATAAAAACAGGACAGATTTATTTTGTCCCCTGGCCCTGAAGCTCTGGGGAAAAATTTAAATAATAATGATGATGATAAAAGCAACAATAATAATGCTGAGGGTTCTCCAATAAGACTGAAACGTCTGAGTGGAAGAGCATTTCATGAGCACAGACAGACCAGAATCCCGGGAGGTGCTGTGGGTTTAATACAGCTGCTCAGACGTGAGTGAGCTAGCGTGCTTCTCTGAGAGGGGAGACTAGTAGGGACTTTGTAATATTAAAAAATATTCAAAGGACTTAAGATAGTACAAAAAAATGGGGGTGTTGGAGTGAACTAACATTTGTTGAGCCCCTGTTATTGCCATGTGGCTTTTAACAGATCATCTTTATCATAGGCATGACAAATAAAGGCAATCATCTCCTTTTACCAACAGGAAAACAGAGGCTTTGAGAAGGAAAAGGATGAACTCAGGGTAACATAACTGAAAACTGAAAGGCTGTGATTAGAACCCAAATCTCCTAGTATCAATCTTAGTGGTTGCTAGAGTTGGGTCAACTGGTCTACCAAGATTCATTTGGTCCTTCCCTTATTTAGCAGATGATTGCTGAGTGTCTACGTGCCGCAGACACCTGGTTCCAAGCAGTAATTGTTTGGTGGCCCAGATCACCCTCCTTCTCTACTTTTGTTCATCAACTCATTCATCCATCTACTTGTTCTTCATCTCATTCATACAAGTTGTTCATTTACCTATTCATTCATTCTCTCTTATTCCTCCTTTACTTATTAATCCACTCACTTGCTCATCAATTCACTTGCTCATTCATTCTTAGGATCATTTACTTACTCATTTATTTACTTACCTGCTCATTATTTGCTCTTTCTCTTACTCTAACTCTTCACTTCTCTAATCCTCATTTACTCATCTCTTCACTAATCCATACACTCGCTTATCTGTATATTACTCCTTCCATCCCTTCTTCCACCTATCCCTCACATACATATTTATCCCTCCATCCATCCATAACTCCACCCATCCATCCATCCAAACTCCATCCATCCATCCATCCATCCATAACTCCATCCAGCCAGCCAACCGCCTACCCACTTCTATTCTTTCAGGCCTCATGTTGATTCTGAAAATCAAGAAGTGATTTTCTACCTTCTGCTGTACTCACCACCCAGTAGTGGGGAATAAGAAGAAAGACCACACTTCACTGTAATTAGAACCATGACAAGGGGCTTGCAGAACACAGAGAGAATCTTAAGTTGTCTGGATGGTGAGAAGTCCTGGAGGAGAAATAGGCAAAGTCCTGAAGAAAGAATTAGCCAAATGGAGCATGTTGGAGGCAGTAACAATTTCAGGCAGAGAGGATAACTTGTGTGTATACTTGGAGGAAGAGCCGTGGCCTGCATGTGTGCCTGGAATTTAGAAACAGAGGGAAAGACAGGGAGGCAGCAAAGGGAAGCTGTGACTGCCTGAGATCACACTCACTTCTCTCCCAGGCATTGACTTTAGATCTTTATCTTTTTCTTTTTTTAAAATTAACATATAATAGATATTTAGCTTTGTGCATTATGAAGATAGCCCTGTTTGGAACTCTGTCTGCCCTTCCGGTCTCCATTAGCTCTGAGAGAACAGTCTTGTAGGACTATGAGAAATCCAGACATCCCCATATGTCCTTGGTGACAGAACCCACCTCTCCTGATCACTGTTACAGCAGGTGGTGAAGAGTCACCCTTATTTCTCACCTCTGCCTGTGGTCATTTCTTTGAGATCACTCCAGCACAGCCCTCCCTGGCTTCCACTGCCTCCCTCATATGTGGTAATTCTTTAGGCTCTGACATTCTACCTCTTCATCCCATCCACCCCTTTATTATTAGTCAGACTGACATTTATCTAATTTGATCCCCCACTATTTCTTGCCAGTGTCTCTTCACCAGTCCTCTCTCTTATCTCTCTGACTTTAATGGTTTCCTGGAGCCTGTACCCACATGACCATTCCTCTCTGAATGGCCTCTCTGAAACTCCAGTAGCCTCATGTCATACACTTCCATAAACCCTTCAAGGGCACCTTGTTCCAGGACAAGGGGTCAAGTCCAAACTCTCTGGCCAGGCATTCAAAGTCCTTTTCCATCTGGTCATTCCATTTCTCCAGGCTTGCCTGACTCCATCTCCTCACTTGTATACTCCATGCTTACCAAAGCCCCAGGAGCACTGACTTCATCTCCTCACTTGTATACTCCATGCTTACCAAAGCCCCAGGAGCACCCCAACACATCCTGCTCTTATTCACCTCTGTTTCTGCAATACTGGCTTTCCCCTGAGATGGACTTCCATACCTTGTCTCCCAAGAAGACTCCTACTCATCCTTCCAGACATGGATGGATACATCCATTTACCTTGTCATGGCTGCTATTTTGCCAGTCACCATGCTTTACTGCAAAGACTTTTTCCCAACTGTCTGTTTCCCTCCACTGGACAGTGAGCCCCTGGGAGGCAGAGCTTTTTCACAGTTCTCACTACATTCTCAGAGCCTAGAACAGTGCCTGACATGCAGAAGATGCTCAATGAATCTATAGAAGAATGAGTGGATGAACAAAATATCTCTGTGCATGTCCGAGTATGGATTGGACCTATGACTCCTCCTGGATCCTCTGAGATGTGTGTCTAGCCTTGCCATTTATCCTGCCATCAGAGCAGTTCTGCAGACCTTGGCAAAGGTCTGAAAAAAATGCTAGGACAATCTGGTTGCTTGGCATTTGGATCGGCTTCCAAGGGCTTGTCTTCCCAAAGAGATCTTATCCCTAATGCTGATGGGCAGAACAATGTTCCGAGGGTGGGACGGGCCACCCAGAGAATACACAGCTGCCAGGCTATCAGTGAGCTGGTTTGGAATCAGAGCCAAGGCCCTTGGGAAGAAGGAGGTGGCACATGAAGATTCATTCGAAGGTGCTAGCAGCTGCTTTCCCAGGCTAACTTGATGCTGCTCTGCACTGACATTCCTGTAGCACATGCTGGGAAATGCTCCCCATTCTCAGCCCCCAGCACAGATGGCCCAGCCTTCTGCTTTGGCCCTATAAGGAAGGCACCACATGTCCAAGAGGAGGCAGAGTGGGATGTTAGAACACAACTCCTGGGGATTCACCTCTAACTAGGAGGTGACCTTAGCAAATTCTCACACTTCTTTGGGCCTCAATGTATAACCTCAGCCATAACACAAAGGTAACATTAGTACCTACCTTCCGGGGTTGTTAAGAGGATTAGATGAGGTAATACATTACAAGCCCTTGAAACACTATGAGGAAACAGAAAATGTTCAATAAGAGCTAGCTGTTATCATTTCCTGAATTTTTGCCACAAGGGCAGAAAACACAAGTGCCTAACTATTATGGGGTCTTTTTTTATTTTTTAAGTTTGTTATTATTTTTTTTTTTAAAATAATCTCTGCACGCGGGGCTCTTGGGTGGCTCAGTGGGTTAAGCCTCTGCCTTCAGCTCAGGTCATGATCCCAGGGTCCTGGGATCAAGCCCCGCATTGGGTTCCCTGCTCAGCAGGGAGCCTGCTTCCTCCCCTCTCTCTGCTTGCTTCTCTGCCTACTTGTGATCTCTTTCAAGTAAATAAATTAAAAAAAAAACAACAACAAAAAAAAAACCTCTACACCCAACGTGGGGCTTGAACCCAGGACCCTGAGATTAAGAGTCACATATTCTCCTGACTGAGCCAGCTAGGGACCTCTGGGGTCTTGATTTTTAATCCAGTCTGACAATGTCTGCCCTTTTAATTGGGGGCATTTAGAGCATTTACATTTAATGTGATAATTAATGGTTGGGTTTAAATCCACCCTCTTCCTATTTGTTTTCTTTATGTCCCATTTGTTGTTTCTTTTCTCTTTTTCTGCTGCCTTCTGGATTGACTATTTCTTATGATTCTATTTTATCTCCTTTGTTGGTTTATTAGCTCTAACATTTTTTGTTTATATTTAAAGTCCTTATCTTTTTTAGAGCAGTTTTGGGTTCACAGCAAAATTGAGAGGAAAGTACAGATATTTCCCACATACTCTCTGTTCTTGCATATGTGCAGCCTCCCCCATTATCAACCTGTCCACCAGAGGGTACCTTTGTTACATGTGATGAACATAGGTTGCCATACAAAACAATGCTGATTCTTCCCAGGATCCACTACCACCACCCCTCTTTCTTTCCAGACCTGTAACTAGACTCAAATCCCAGTAGGTCCCAACATTTGAGGTATAAGGTGAGCTACAATCCAAAGAACTACTTTAGTATTCTAATTTTTATAGACAGAAATCCCAGGAATGTGTATGGAGAATGAATACTTAAGGGGGTAGGAAAATGGTAGAGGAAACATAAAGTTGGATTAGGCCGAATTTATTGACATGGGTTTACTAAGCAAGGGTTCCACATTTAAATGATGCAGCTCAGGAAGTCATTTGTTTGGTTCCACATTTAAATGATGCAGCTCAGTTTGTTTGGTTGACTGACTGAAGGATGGACCAAAAGGTGGTTAGCCCACTGTGAATGAATTGGAAATGTCCAATCTCCTTTGGTTTAATGTAGAGATAGGGATTCAGAGGTGTAGGGAGACTAGAATGTCAGAGTGGATTTGTCATTTAAGGTCTAACTTACATGAGGAGGGTCCAGAAGACATCTTTTTCACCAATACTCAGAAATACATTTGTGAGATGAGTCCCAGAATCCTTGAAGAACTCCATGATTGCTTTTCTCTGTAGGCCAGACCTCACAGTGGCAACAGAAGCCAAGCAACTGGTAGACCTAAATTGGGCAATGGGAGCAAAGGGGTCCTGGGGTTGTAGGGGTTCTGGGGTGGTAGGAGCCCTGTAGCTGCACTCAACCACCAAAGACAAAATGGGTGTGATGACCATAATGGACTGCTGAATCCAAGCACAGCAATCAGAATAGTGTGACTCACATTGACCCATGGCATTCCTAGAAGTGAAACAGGTATTCATGGTATTAATCATGATATTTCTAGAAGTGAAACAGGTGTCATAGCATTAATCATAGTATTCCTAGAAGTGAAATAGGAAGTCTACTAAATTCTTACTTGATTTGTACAAGCAGAAGAGTTCTAGGTCAAGTGAACAAGATTCTAATTCAAATCATAACAAAGGAGTCATGGCCCCTCAACTGATACCCAGACTTGAGTCAGTTTATAAACCAAGCACCCCTTAAATGGAGGGGAGGCCAGGTCCCTTAAGGAAGGACCCTGATATACCTCCCAAAATTCATACCGATAATCTTTTCCCAGTCTTCCCTACAAAGGGACCTATAGCCTTTCACTGTGTAACTGTACATTAGGGGAAAAGGAAATAATCAGACCATTTAGGGGTTATGTGCCTCTGACTCTGACATTAATTCTAAGGGACCCAAAACATTGCTGTGGCCCACCAGTCAGAGTGGGGGCTTATGGAGGTCAGGTAATCAATGGGATTTTCAGTCAGATCCATCTCACATGGGTTCCAAACCCAACCTGTGACCATTTCTCCTGCTCTAGAATGTATAATCAGAACTGACATACTCAGCAGCTAGTGGAATCCCTGAGATGGTTCCCTGGCCTGTGGAGTGAGGGATATTATGGTAGGAAAGGGATATTATGGTATAGAAGCCACTAGAACCACCTCTACTTCAGAAAATAATGAATCAAAAGCAATACCACATTCCTGTTGGGTTGCAGAGATCAGTGCCTCCATCAGGGACTTGAAAGATGCGGGGGTGGTGATTCCCACCATCTCCTCATCCAACGTTCTTATTTAGCCTGTGTGGAAGAGAGATGGAGCTTGGAGAATGACAGTAGATTATCAGAAGCTTAACTAAATGATGCCTCCTCTTGCAGCTGCTGTACCAGATGTGGTTTCATTCCTTGAGCAAATTAACATATCCCCCGGTACTCGGTGTTCAGCTCCCGATCGGGCAAATGCCTTTTCCTCCATCCTTGTCCACAGGGCACACCAGAAGCAGTTTGCTTTCAGCGGGTAAGGTGAGCAATGTGCCTTTCCTGTCCTACCTTGGGGGAACATCAGTTCTCCAGGCCCACTTTATGATGGAATTGGCAGGGATCTTGATCACTTTTCCTTTCCTCAAGACATCATGTGGGGCTCTGACCTGGAAGACATTATGCAGATTGGACCCAGGAAGCAGGGAGCAGCCACTACTCTGAACTTACTGGTAAGACACTGGTGTGTCACAAAATGGGAAGTAAATCTGATGAAGATTTTGTGTCTTCTACCCCAGTGAAATTTCTAGAAGTCCGGTGGGGTGGGGTGTGGTGAGAGATATCCCTTCCAGGGTGATAGTAAATTGTTACATCTGACCCATCCTATGGCTGAGAAAGAGGCACAATGCCCAGTGGGCCTCCAAGATTTTGGAGGCAACATATTCTTCACGGGGGTGTGTTAGTCTAGCCTATTTACTGAGTAATCTGAAAAGGTGCTAGTTTTAAGCAGGGTCCACAGCAAGATAAACTCTGCCACTGAGCCATCTGATCCAGCAGCTCCAGGTACAGAAATAAGGACTATAATCATCTTGAGTATTTCCTCTTTATTTAATTACCAATACATTTGTGTGTATATGTATTTACTAAGTAAATACCTTTGTGTTCTTCGTTCTCCTATTACCTGAACATGTAACATAAGATATTTGGACTTTATATCTGTATTTCAGTGTCGTTAATTTTACATCACAGACTAGTAATCCTCCCTTTCCCATGGTTTTGTTTTCAGTGATTTTGGTTACCTGCGGTCAACCACGATCTGAAAGCAGGTGATCCTTCTTCTGACATCCTCGGGAGATCCGAGGTAACCTAACGCTTCACCACCAAGCCAGTGCCATTCTTCTCACTTCGGCTCGTCACGTGGGCTTTTTAGCATCTGACATCATCACAAGGAGAAAAGGATGAGTAGGGTAGAGTAAGATATTTTGAGAGAGAGAGAGACTACCTTCACATAACTTTTACTACCAAATATTGTTATAATCATTCTATTTTATTATTAGTTATTGTTATTAATCTCATTCTGTGCCTAAATTATTAATGAAACTATATGGTATATATGGATAGGAAAAAGCGTAATATGTATAGGGTTCTGTACTGTCCACATTCTCAGGCTTCCACCGGTGGTCTTGGAATGATCTGCAGATAAGGACAATTGCTGCTTTTCAGTTCTGAGATGTCAGGAGAGTAAACATCACTCAAGGACCTTATCTCTTCTTTTGGGGAAAGGATTGGTGTGTTTTTGGTTGTATACCAACCATTGGTGCATTTTTGCCATGTTTGCTGGAATTATGCTTTTTTAATTTCTTTTATCTGGAGATTCAGTATAGCTTGAGGAAATACATATGGGCACCAAGTTGACAAGGGGTCAACCAAGTTGACCATGGCCTCAGTTTCCATGCATGCTGAGATGGTTCATTTTATGTATCAGCTTGACTGGACTAAAGAATGCCCAGGGAGTTGGTAAGACATTGTTTTTGAGTGTGTCTGTGAGAGCATTTGGGGGAAGAGATTAGTATTTGAATTTGTAGGCTGAGTCATGAAGAAGGTCCTCACCTGTATGGGCGAGCCTCCTCCAATCCCTTGAGGGGCTGACTAAAACCAAAAAGTTTTGAATGAGTTTGCTCTTTACCTGATTTGGGACACCTGTCTGCTCCTGCCCTCAGACACCAGACATCCGTGCTCCTGGCTCTTAGGCTTTTGAACTTGGATAGGGACTTGAATAGGGGAAGGATGGGATTTTCGGCCGGGAGAGATGGGAGACCCCTGACCAGGCTCTGAGGGTATTCCAGGTGTGCAGACACTAAGAACAAAAAACAAAGGTGAAGAAGAAAAACCAGACCACCCTGTCCCAACTACTAGGGTTAAAAATATTTTTCTAATATTTACGTTGGGACCACTGAAAATAACAAACAATTATAGAAAATGATCAGGTCTTACAGGAGAAGTTAACTCTAAAGACCAGACTTAGCAACACGTATCTATAAATCACAGATGTCCCAAGAAACAAAGACCCTAACACAATGTCTAGCTCCAGACCACTGACCGAACCACAGGCAAACTTCCCGGTAAAGTCCTAATAAAAGGCCAGAGAGGAAAAACCCTCCCTGGCAACCTGGTTGGGGCCCCTCTCACTCCCGAGAGCTTTCACTGTACTCTTACTTAATAAAACTTTATTGCTTTGCTCCCTCTCTGTCCAAGAGATTGATTCTTTGACTCTGTGAGACAAGAGCCTTGCTCGTCTGTGTTGGACTTACACCATTGGCAACCCTCGCTCTCTTGGGCTTTTATCTATTAAAGATTCTCTCTCTCTCTATCTATCTATCTATCTCCTACTGGTTCTGTTTCTCTGGAAAACTCTGGCTAATATGGATATGCTTATCCTACTCAGAAGACTCCAGGGGTTCTCTGCAGATCTTCAGAACTTTTGTGTGCACTCTCTCTCTCTCTCTCTGTCCCTCTTTCGTTTCTCTCTCTCCCCCTTCCCCTTCCTCTTTCCCTCCCCTCCATCCTTCCCTCCCTCTTTCCTTCCTTCCTCCCTTTCTACCGTTCTCTCTCCTCAGCGAATCTACCCTGCTTTGGCCTCCCAGCTGCCTCTCTTCAACTCAGGGAGACCACTTGGCTTCACCTAGGTTCCCCCTCCTGCACTGTGGGTTGAAAACTCTCTCTAGATAGTAAGCTGGAGGCAATTGTCAGGCTCCCCTTTTGTATTTTATCTCTCAGGGTTCACTTCCTTATTGTCTGACATCCAGTGTCTTGAACACTGTTGTTTTGTATCTTTCATCCAGATTTTTGTTTCAGATAAGAGGATAAACTCAGTGTATTTTATTCCATGTTACTTAGCCAGAAGGAAGGTCAATGAATGAGCCCAGATACCTTCTCAAGGTACCAGCACATCTCTAGGTGTTTCCATTGGTCAGCTGGGATGGAAAACTATTGGCCTAAGCTATCCTAATTCTTCTCTAAGATTTTTTCCAAAAACACTGGAAAGACCAAACAAGACCTTCTATGACCCATATTTGGCCCTTGGGTCACCATTTTGAGATCCGTTGCCTACCTGTATCCAGGCATTCTTTATTTCTTTTAACTCATTTAAGCCTCAAAATAGTCTTCACATTTTACAGGTGCAGAAATTAAGACTCAGAGAAGTCAAGCAACCTATCTGAAGTTAGGAGTTGGAGACACAGGATTTGAATCCAGGTCTGCTCTGACTTCAAAGCCATGCCATTTCTTACTTGAAATTCCTACCCTCTGTCCTCATCTACGCCCTCATTACTCATTGTTTTGTGTGGATTTACCGTGTTCTCCTTTCCACCCACCTCACTGCCAGATACGGAGACTTCCTGGTTTCTGTGTTCTCACCCCTCCGTGTTTCGCTGAGGACCTGACCTGTGGGAGATGATGAGGGAGTTTTTGTTGAACAAATGGCTTCTCTCCCTCTGTTTGCCCTATTAATGTTTCATGCCTTCTTGAGTCCACACCTGTCTATTAAGTGGGAGGAATGTTACCAGCAGCACAGGTGGGATTTAAACAGGCAGCCGGTCCCCGTGAGAGGTACCACAGGGTTGAGGTGCTGGAGTCTTGCCAGTATAGTCGGTTCAGTAGAGGGGGAAAAGGCCTGGTTGACTTCGTGTAAACACAACTTTTGAGGAATTTTTTTTAAAAAGATTCTTTATTTATTTGAGAGAGTAGATGCGGAATGGGAAGTGCAGAGGGCAAGGGAGAAGCAGACTCTCCACTGATCACAGAGCCTGACACGGGCTCAATCCCATGACCCTGGGCTTATGACCTGAGCTGAAGGCAGACGCTTAACTGACTGAACCACCCAGTCGCCTCTGAGGGATTTTTTTTTTTTTATGTCAAGTCCTAGGGTATTGGTGGAGGATAGTCAACTTCAACAGTCATAAAAAAAAAAAAATCAAAATAACAAATGAAATATTAGCGTAATTTAAAAAACCCAACCCAACATGGCTTTAACAGAAATAAAAGGAAAAAGATCCACTCAGATGCCACTGATGGCTTTAGAAATCAGTATTATTTTTCTGGAAGGCCATTTAGCAAAGCTTTTCAAAAGCCTGAAATACGTTCATACTATTTGACTCAGCAATTTCACGTCTAGAACTTTTTAGCCAAAGGAGATAATCAGACAGGTGCACCATGATTTATCCATGAAAATGCTCATTGCCGCCCTGTTGATATTGTATTAGTCAAAAAACAGGGACCTGATAAACACACAAGTTTGAAAGACAACTCCGAGGCCTTTAAAAACAAATATGTGGAAAGACAATGACTTGAAACATGTTTAAGAACAATGGTTGAATTAAGAAAACTCCATGATAAAGTTATATTCACATTAATCATACTTAATACTTCCTGTGTGCTTCACTTATGTAATTAACTCACTTAGTCCTCCCCATAATGTTCTGTTCTGCCATAATGTTCTGGCAGGTGATATCCTTTTGGCAGCAGAAGCCAGAGCGCTGAGCCCACTGACTTCCCTGCGGGCAGGTGGTCGGTGGCAGAGCGGGGACTCCAACCCTAAATGCTAAATCCCAGAGGCCTAGACCTTAACAGCTATGCCAGCAGTTTCCAAAATGTGGACCAGCAGCTCTGCATCACCAGGAGCCTGTTAGAAATGCAAAGCCCCAGGCCCACCCAGGGCCTTCTGACCAGAAGCTCCGGCCAGGGGGTGGCAGGGGGAGGGGGGTCCAGCAGTGTGTGTTTGATCAAGCTTTCTGGGGTTTGCAAAGGTAGATGCATGCTGAATTTGGAGAATCATTGCTCTATATTGTTCCACCTGTTCTTTTTTTTTTTTTTTTTAGAGAAAGAGAGAGAGCAAGAGAGCACAAGCAGGAGGCAGGGAGAGGGAGGAGTGGAGCCAGACATGGGACCTGATCGCAGGACCCTGGGATCATGACCTGAGCCAAAGGCAGACGCTTAACCCACTGAGCCACCCAGGTGGCCCTTTTCCACCTGTTCTTGAAGTTTTGTTAAAAAAAAAGTCTAGGCGTGTATGAAAAATGTCTGATACTTTAGTCACTAAAATATTAATAGTGTCATCTCTGGGTAGTGGAATCCTGGGTAATTTTGAGTTTTCTCCTTTGTGAGGGTTTTTTTTTTTTTTTTTTGGTCACTTTAAAAAAAATTTACACAGTGAATATGTGTGCACAGGAAAAAAAAAAAAAAAAAAAAAAAAAAAAAAAAAAAAACGGATGTTCCTAAAAAAAAAAAAAAAAAGAAAGAAAGAAAAAAGCCCCAGGGAAAGAAGGAACTTTGCTTTAAAGCTCAGTGAGTAGGTATATATATTTGTAGGGCAGACTCACAGAAGGAAACAGTTTTCCTAAATCATGTAGAAGCTGGAGCAGTTCTTCTCAAGTGTATATGAATTGCCAGGGGGGTCTGTTAAAATGTAGACTCTGATTCAGGAGTTCAAGGTGACAGAGAGTCTGCGTTTCTAACCAGCTGCTGGGTGATGCAGATCCAGGAACCACACTTTGAGAAGCAGGGACTGGAGAGCTAGAAGCACTCATGGCCAGAGCACAGGCTCTACGAGCGGAAACATTTTCTGGTTTAAGGAGGTATCCCCAGGGCTGAGGACAGAACAAAAGTAGTGATCAAATTGATGCACGGAGATGCTGCTGTCCAGGGAGGTCCTGCTGGGCAACCAGGAAACTGGGTTTTGATCATGGCGGTGCCCAACTGAACAGGGTGACTCCCGCTGGGCACAGTGACAGCTCTGGTCCCTCCTTTCCTTTGACCCGATGCCTAAGCCCCACTCAGCAGGGGCTGGGGCTGCCCGAGATTTTAGCTTCACTCCCAACAGGATTAGGAGCTCTGCAAGTCTCGGCGAGGAGTTCTGAGAAGCCCAGGGAAAGACCTCAGCCACATAGAAACCCCTAAGTTGAGGCTTTTGTAGAAACATGAACTCATCCGCATCAATGGCATGCTGCATTTCGATTACAGGTTAGGCTCGTAAGCCTGAAATAAATTATACACTCTTCATATTATTCAACACTGTACTGTATAATAATAAATTATACAGTTATAGGCCTCAGCCCAAGTTATAACAAATTATACCACAGCATATAATTACCCCGCACTGCACCATATAATAATAAATTAGACAGCTACAAACCTAAGTTGTGATTCCAGAAAAGATATGAGAATGAACTGGGGTTGTTGGTCCATTCCTCTGATTAACATCTTGTCAGACGAGCCTGGGGAGAAAGGGGGCGATCCTTCCTTCCTCTCTTCCCTCTTCCTCTCTCTTTCCCTTCCTTCCTTCCTTCCTTCCACATATGAGGATGCCTCCTCGATTCCAAGAACAGACTTGGCCTTGGCAGCCCAGACTAATTGCGGCTAAAGCCCCTCCTCCCCCAGGTTGTCAGGGAGAACCCATGTGAACTGAAAATGCAATACGGTGTGATAACAGCTGCACGAAGGGGAAAATACTAGAAGCAGCTGGGTAGAAAATGTATCCGCACAGGGGGGTAACACCTCTCAGCCCTGCAAGGTGGGGACATCATCTCTACTTGGCTGGGGAAATGAGCAGGGCTGAAATGACTTGCCCAAGCTCACACTGCTAGAACTGGCAGGATGGTGATTTTAGCCCCAAACTGTCTGCTGGTTATATGCCTGGGGGGGCGGGGCGGGTTGCTATCTAATGGAGTCAGCTTGGAAAGCAAAAATCAAGTAAAACAAAAATTGCACTTGACGTAGCCTTTGGAGACGCCGGGTCAAGGGCATCTCCTGGTGAATCCGGCACAGCCAGGTTTTTCTGCAGTGCTGGACCAGGTGGCTCTCCTCTCCAGGCTCTCCTCTCCAGGCATCGGGCTTAGGCTCATGGGCCTGGGGTGATGTCAGAATATCACGTTAGTGGGTGTTAGGCACCAGTGTGAGAACCTGACGTGTTCTAAACCCTCGCAACCTTGTGATGTTGGTATTCTTATACCCATTGTATAGATAGGGAGCCTGAGGCACAGAAGGGTAGCAGCTTGTTCCTGGTTATACAGGCAGTAAGTGGTAGAGCTGGCACCTGAACTTAGGCCATGTGGTTCAAGGACTGAGCCCCACCTGTATCTCACATCCGGTCAGGATGTGCCTGTGCCCCTTGTGCCACTGGTGTTTTAATTATTATTTTTTTTTCCTGTTAGGAGGATATTAAACATGCATAAGCTGTGAATCCATTGTAATGTGAGCTTGCAAGAAGCCCAAAGGGATAGAGAATGTGAAGGCTTTTGTCTCTCTGCTGCAGTGCTCAGGGAAGACTTCTGGGAGGAGGTGGCATTAAAGGTGTAAAGGGTGAATAGGAGTTTAGCATTCAAGGGAGAGAGGGGCATTCAAGGCAAGAAAAGTCAAGGTCAAACCCTACCAGTGAGAAGAGACTGTCTTTGGAAAAATAGCAAGTCCTTCTAGGTGGTTGTGTGAGCTGGGCAGCGGTGGCAAGTCCTCCATAAGGAACCAGGGCTTTGTCCCCAAAGCGATAAGGATCAGTGTGTGGACTTGGGACTCCCCAGGGACTTTATAGCTTCACCACATAGCCCGAGGGAGAAACTGAGATCCTGTAAAGACCAACCGCAGCCTGTCCTGCATCCTCTCACATGCTGACCGAGTGTGTACTCCAGTGTTCTTGTCCTATCTGTCACATGGAAGAGGCTGTGTTATGGGGTTCTCCCTGGAAAGATATCTACTTGGAGGATGGAGATTGGATACCCAGATAAAATAGAGGCTGCCCATGCCAGGTGACGTTTGAATTTCAGGCAAACAACAGATTATTTTTAGTATAAGTATGTCCCCAAATATTGCATGAAATATACTCACACTAAAAAAGTCTTCATGTTTGTGTGTGCGTGAAATTCAAATTTAATTGGCTGCTCTGTATTTTTATTTGCTAAGCCTGTCAAATCTAGGTAGAGGGGAACGGGCCACTTTCCAAATAAAATCTGAACTCCTGTGGATCAGTCAGGGTCCCATCTGGAGAAGCAAAGACTTTATGAGTGATCTGGAGGAAGGGATTCATCTCAGGGCAGTGACCTCCCGCGTAATGGGAGCCATCAGCTCCATGGCCACTGTGCACCAGCTGTCTACGGATCCATCACAAGGGAGAACTATGGCCCAGGTCTCAGAGAAGCTGAACATCTGGAAGGTACTGTGGGGTCCTGGCGGTCTGAGCGATTCTGGGTGTCTGGGCCCTGAGCCTCCCACCCCTCACCCCGCATCTTTCAACCCCTCGCCCCCACCCCCTGCCAACGAGATGAGCAGTCGGGCCAGCGATGACATGCATGGGCCCTGCCCTGATCTTCAGAGCCTAAAAGATGGTGGCTTCTTCACCTGTGTCTTCGAAACCTTGAGCAGACTGTCGCATGGGGACCCCTATCATCGAAGAACCATACAAGGAAGGAATTCCGGGACATGCAGCTCCAAGTCGGCTGGACTGACACGGTTCAAGGCGCCATGGCTGGTGAAAACCGTGATCACAAAGGAGGGACCTGCTTTGCTTGCCAGTTCCACCCTTGACTGGCTCCCCGGTAAGTCATCTTCTCGATGGCTCAGTTTCTCGCCTGTAAAATGCGTACAAAACTCATACCTCCCTTACGAGGTTGCTGAGAAGACAAAATGAGACAATGCATCCCATCTAGAGGCTGGCATTTCATAAGCAGGTAATGAATAATAATTCCTCTCTGTGTCAAAGACTTTGCTATCCAGCTATTTTGCTATGGAAAACAAAAACAAAAACAAAAACAAAAGTCCCTTGTCTTAAATGAGAAAATATTAAGAACAGTCTGTTGCAATACCTTCTCTCAAGTAAGTCACCAGGTCAGTCTTGGAAAGAACACAAACCACCTCCAAAAGCATCTCCAAATGCCAAGATTAAAATCATGCAAGCTGGTTGTGAGCGACTGAGATCGTAGCACTCCTTCCCCTTCCCCCAAATAAACAACAGAAAGAAGCCCGAAAGGATGAGAAAAATAGTAAAATTATACCTCCACGCTGTTGCTGGTGCTAGAGCTGCTGATTAATAGAGAATGCTTTCTTTTAAAAGGCCACTTATGGAAAGGAGAATTGGTAGTGGAGCAGACATGACATGGAAGCCAAGAGACTGGCAAGCAAGTGGTGGCCGTGGCCAGGGGACAAGGACAGGGCAAGATGGGGGCCCTGAGGGGTGGGAGGCAGAGGGCTCAGAGGATGGCGGCTCTCTCCAGACCTGATGCTCACAGAGTGGTCAAGAGGAGGGTTTTCCAACTAGCCCTCTGTCCTGTATAACCCCAGGGCCTGTTTTCAATGTCGTCTCAGTGCCATGCCTCATTGTCACGGCTGAACAGAAGGAGAGAAAAAAAAAAAAAAAAAGCACAACTGATCTGTGGTTAGAAGAATAGGGGCAAATTGGCCTCTTCAGGGTGTTGGAGACCTGTCTCTGACTCCTACTGGAAAAGGAGGGCCCTGGACAGTCCTTTTAGCCACTTAGCCTGATTCTGAGATTTTCTTCTCAATGACTTGTACTTCCAGATTGCAACAAGAACTAAGAAGGCATTCGGGACTTGCGGGTTGATACCAGGCCAGAGAGCCTGGGGGGCCATGTAGCCTGGAGCAGGTCAGGTGAGCTGATCGGGGGCGGCAGCTGGAACGCCTGCACGTGGGTCGGGAGGTGATACGGAGTGCGTGTGGCAGTCTGGACACTGTGGAAAAAAAAAAAAAAAAAAAACGCTCGCATGTTAATGCCGACCGTCCCACTTCTAGGAAGTGCTGTGCCATGTGTTTACTGCAAAACTGTTTGCAAAGAGGTAAAGAAAGAGCAGGAGCCCGGACCTCCGTCCGTGGGGACTTCATGACCGTCCTCCTTCTTCCACGGTGGCTCCTGGGATCTGTTCCCGACCAGCAACCGGGGTGGTTTGTAAAAAGCAGAATTAGAGCAGACTGCTCCCATGCTCTAGGGCTTCCTGTTTCAAGATCTCAGTATAACTCCCCAGCTCCTCACCATGGCCCCAGCCTGCCCCTCCACCACCATTTCAAAGATACCCATTCTCTGCCTCTAGTTCAACCACACGGCGCTCAGTCCAGCCACAGGGCATTTGCCCTTGCTCTTGCCTCGGCCTGGAGTCTCCTAGCCCAGGTTCTTCCTCTGCCTCCCCCTTCTTGTTCAGCTGGTGGCTTTAGGAATGCGCCCTGTCATGTCCTCGGGGAGTTAGGGCACTGTATCTCGATTGTTTTCCCTTCCTATCCGTGCCTTTCCATCTCTCTGCCCCATCTTATTTTCTTCCAAGCGCTCAGCACAAGGTGAATTGATCTCGAGTATTTGCGTACCTGTGGATTGTCTCCCCGACTAGAATGGAGAGCCGCTTTGTGCGTTGGGGGTCCTGGCCTGGTGTCTAGAAGCTGCCATGTTTGGGAAATAAACACATAGGTGAACAACTAAATGAGAATACTATGACGCGCTTTTTAAAAGCGTGAGGCTGGTCTTTGTGCTCTCCTTGGAAAGGTGCCACAGATATAGAAAGTCATTGGGTAGGAGCCCATTTATGTCAACAACAGTGTCCATAATGGGACGAGCTACTGGGTTTGGAGGACTGGCTGTAATCGTGTTTCCATTTCTTGTTTTGCTTGAGCTCCATGACAATCCTCCGTTGTAGGGAGAGTTTTAGGGGACTTTCTAGAGAGGGGGACACTGGTACAGAGGGGTGGAGAAAGTTGCCCAAGGTCACACAGCTGGTTGGAAAGTAGGGGAGCCCAGAAAATAAATCCAGAGTGTCTGACTTCCAAAGACAGACATACTCACTGGTATGACATACTCACAGTCTGACTTCCAAAGACAGACATACTCACCCTCTCACCTGGGTAGAGAGGGGCCCAGGTGAGACTCGGGAGGCACGGGATGACAGGAGAGGGGCCCAGACGCCAGCACTGTGCCAACTCCAGCAAGTTGCCTCCCTTCTCTGTGCTCACCTGGGAACCCAGGGTGGGTGTCTAAAGGCTCTGGGGAGGAATCAGTTGGGTAATGTACCCAAAGTGCCCCAGTCCAGGCCCTCAACACATGGTAGATATGAGCAAAGATGTAAATGTCTAGGAAACTGGCTGAAGGCTGTGTCGATTTCCTGGAGCCAAGGCCACACAGGGGCTCCGAGGGGCCTGGGTGCTTGGCTCAAGACAAGAGTCTTCCCCTCCGGCGCCCAGGGTCTCCCAGCTGTCACCCCTGTCCCAGTGGTTCTGTTCCCACCGGGCTGGAATGTGACCCCCAGGGCTGGGTAATGCACAGGGACGATTCCTGAAATAGCTGAGCTGCAGGCCCCTGGTGCTCAGAGCAGATGGGCCATTTCAAAGGGCCTTTGCCGCATCTCTTCAAAGACAAGACTCTAGAACTTGTCCCGCATCCGCAGAATCCGCGGCTTGGAAGGGAAAGCAAGTGAGGGGCAGGAGTTTTGGGAATTCGGTGCAAGCCAGAGCAACACTGTTTCCACACAAATACAAGAGGAGAGGTTGTGGTCTTGGGCTCACTCCTTTGGGTGCCCTGTGATGTCCCCTTTTGGGGATTATTTGGTGATCCCCTCCCCCACAGACACCCCAAGGACCTGGCACTTTACTCTTGCTCCCTGTGTGGCCACCATAACCTACAGTAGACACCAGGTCAGTTTTCTTGAATGAATGAGTTTTCCCCTTTTGCCAGCGTTGCCGTGTTGGAAAGGCCCTGGGATTTAATCCCGCCTGTAAGACTCCTAAGTTGGGTAACTTTGAACTTTTCTTTCAAAACTATAAGGCCCTGCCATTGGCCTGTCTGGATTTGAACCCACGCTCTGCCTCTTTCCAGCCTCGTCACCTTGGGAAAATTCCATGACTTTCCTGGTGCCTCAGTTTCTTCATTTGGAAAATCGGGGCCCTCACAGTGCCTGTGTCACAGGTCCGCGTGGGAGCTAAGCCACTTAGCTCATGGAAAGAGCTTACAATAAGGACTGGCACGGAGGGAGTCTAGCTAAACATGAACTCACATCGTTTTACTATTATTAAATCTATTTTATTGAGATATAACTTATAAACAATAAAATGCACTCATTTAAGTATACCGTTCAATGAGTATTAATGGCTGTACGTACACATGTAAGCTTCGCTTCAGTCAACCTACAGGACAGTTCCATCTCACCAGAAGTGCCCTCTGCCCCCTCAGCCAAGCCCTTCCTCTTCTCCAACACCCATTTCTCTGCTCTCCAGCATGGTAGATTAGTTTTGACGGCTCTAGAACTTGGTATCAACGGAATCACTCACGGCACACCTTTTAGGGTCTGGTTGCTTCAGACCCTTTTCTTTCAGACCTTTTTCTTTAAAGATTTTATATATTTATTTGAGAGAGAGAGAGAGGAAGAGAGAGGAAGAAGAGAGAGAGAGAGAGAGCACACACAGAGGGAGAACAGGATGGAGGAGCAGGCTCCCCACTGAGCAAGGAGCCTGAGGCGGGGCTCCATCCCAGGACCCTGAGATCATGACCTGAGCCAAAGGCAGATGCTTAACTGAGCCACCTGGCACTCAGCATACAGTTTTTTGAGACCCATCATGTTTCTGTGTGTATCGGTACTTTGTTTCTTTTTATTGCCATAACTCATCCTATTACAGATTATTTTCTCATCTGGAAAACGAGGGCAGTAACTTCTGCCCGAGGGCAGGGGGGTGGTGAGGACGAAGTAGGACCCTGAGACCCACCGTGGCCCCACACAGAAGACCTGCAGCCACACCCAAGCAGTGCTCTCTCCCCGGGCCCCTGTCCATCCCCCCCCAGAGGGCTCCCCCCTCCCTGCAGCTGCCCCAGGGAGCCCGGAGTGCAAAGGGTCAAGGGCTTTGCAGAGCTGCCCTCTGAATAGACATGCACAGCAGCGAGATGATGGCTGTTTATAAAGCAGATTTGTTATTTTTTAATTCTTTGCCTTGTGTCCTTTCCCCTACTTCTGTCTTTTAAGGATAATTAAAATGCAAGCAGGCACTCCCTGCGAGGAGACAGCTGAAGATTTAATTGCCCCAAGAAAAATTTTCCAGTGAAAGGTCCTGGCGTAATGGCAGCTCCCGGCCTGGCCGCTGCCGCGCCTCTGCCTCCCGCCCGTGATCTTGGCGGTAATGCTCTCATCTGCACACGTGCAGGGTCCATTTGCCGGCACCCCGGGAGCCAGGGCAGGACGGAGCCCACAGCCTCTGTGGGGCCACAGCCAGCTTGCCATTAAACCCTCACCCGGCCTCCTTCTGGAGACAGGTCCGTGGCCCAGATCCCTACCACGACGACCGGCTGCCACACCAGCTGACCCTGCCCAGAGCGAGTCCTCGGGGCCAGAAGGCCCGGGTGGCCGGCCAGGGCACCTTCCCCCGTGAGGGCTTGGCCTGTTGTCCTTGAAACCTGGCCAGGAAACTACATCTGCTGGGCGGGGCGGCAGAGCCCCACCAGCTCCAAAGCCCGGCCGGCCACCCGGGGTTGTGCAGTCTCAGGGTAGAAGAAGATCTTTGCCATCGCTCATCATGTTTTCTAAGTACGGGCCCAGTCTCCCCAGAGGAGGCATCAAAGGCTCAGACAAAGGTCACTGGCTCCTTGTCTGTTGGGGAGCACACATCCATTTTTAAAAAAGTGATTGCTCTGAACCCAGGATCATGATGAAAGGCAGAGGGACTCAGTGGGAAAAGCAAGATGGCTTGGGGTTTGAATCCTAGTTCCAAACCTGCCAGCTGGGGAACTTTCTGTTCTCCAAAGAGGCCCTGCAGTCTCCAGCTTCTGGGCTCTTCTACATGCTCTCCTTTCCTCACCTTTCCTCCCTCCTCCCTCCCTTCCCAGCCACAAATCTATCTTCCATCCACCCAGGCATCCTCTCTCTCTCCCTCCCCCCCCTCCTTCTCTCCCTCCTCCCATCTACCCAACAAATACTTATTGGATGCATCCAGTGGGCTAGGGCAGTTACTGGTTAGCAAAGCCAACATCCTCCATGCCCTGAGGCAGGTTCCAGGCCAGTGGAGCAGGGGGATGTTAATCAAGGAACCATAAGGTCAATATCAGTGACCAGGGTTACAAAGAGAGGTACTCGCAGTGTTGTAATGGTGGCTTTTAACAAGGGAACTCAGCCCGGTCTTTGCACTGGAGGACAAGCATGAAAGAGCCCCGGCAGGTGTTCCACGCAGCAGGTGTAGCACGTGCAAAGGCCCTGTGTTTCATTCCAGGAACTGTGTTGCCAGTGCAAGGAGTGATGGGGGGAGTGATGCAAGACAGGGCGGCGGAGCTCAGCCAGGGCTGGAAGAATGGCTTCTGGGCAGCGCTGACTCCACGGGCCCCTCTTTATCTGGCTCATTCTTACTCATCCTTTAGGCCTCAGCTCGGGGTTTCCTCTTCAGAAGGCCTGCCACACCGAGTGAAGCCTAATAAGAAAAAGTATCCAGAACTTGGAAATAAGGCAAAGAAGGTGGAACTTCCTTTCAATGCCTCCTGGGGCATTGTTTAAGAAGACCCCCTGAAGGATTGCTTAATCTATAAGGAGTGTGGCTGCGTTTGGCTTTGCCATTCTGTGTTTGCCTCTCTCCTGTTTTGTAACTTCCTGAGAACTACACAGGGACACCCCTTGAGCAGATGCTCTGGCTCCCTCGCACCCCATGAGCTCATGAGGGTGTGGTCGGCATTCCTCAGCATGCTTTCCCCAGAGGTTTGCAGGGCCAGGCGCACAGCAGGAGCTGAAGAAATCCCGGCGAAAGAGTGATCTTGTCTTTTCACCTCCCTGAGCTTCAGTTTTCTTATCTGTGAAATGCACAAGATAGTGCCCATCTTCAGAGGAATAAAGAATTCAAGTCTGGACCCTGTCTGGCATGTGGCGGGCTTCAGTCCTTCTCCCAGGGGCTGGATCCCAAAGGCAGGAAGTGACGTTCTGGTGTTGGGGAGCTCATGGTCTGGCTCAGGGGCAGGCAGGAGGGAGGGTGACTCACTGTGGGGTGGGGGCAGCCAAAGGTAGCTCCAGCTGGTAGCTGGCAGGACGAGGCCGGCTAGAGGAGCAGGATATATCCTTAAAGAGGTCAGGTGGGGGGTGAGGAAGAGGAGCCTGAAGGCCAGGCTGGGTGTTGGATTCCCCAGAGTCGGTAAGAGGGAGCCACCCCAGGGGCGCCTGCGTGGCTCAGTCATTAAGCATCTGCCTTTGGCTCAGGTCATGATCACAGGGTTCCGGGATCAAGCCCCTGCTCAGTTGGAAGTCTGCTTCTCCCTCTCCCATTCCCCCTGGTTGTGTTTCCTTTCTTGCCGTGTGTGTGTGTGTCTCTCTCTCTGTCAAATAAATAAATCAATAAATCTTAAAAAAAAAAAAAAAAAAGAGGGAGCCACCCCAGGCTAATGAGGGAGGAGGGAGCTGCTAATATTGCTTCAGCCAGAAAGGGAGGCCCATCACCATTGAGCTCCTCTGAGAACCTGGCCTTGGTGTATGGGTGTGAATGTGTGTGTGAGTGTGTGCGTGTGTGTATGTGGGGGGAGGGTGTGATTATGTGTATGGATGTGTGTGAGAGCATGGGTGTGAATGTACAGGAATGTGGATGTGTGTGCAAATGCATGGTGTGGGGGGGTGTGAATTGTGTGGGTCTGAATATGAGCGTGTCTGTGTGTATGTGAATGTGTGTGTGAATGCCTGCAAGTGGGGGGGGGTTGTGAACATGTGAGCATGTGTGTGTGTGAGTGTGAATATGAGTATGCGGACGGCTGTCTGTCCCATGCTGTTGCAAAGGGTCCTCTCTCTATTCTCCATGTAATCTTCAGTAGAACCCAGAGGGGAAGACTCCATCCCATTTCCCAGTAGCATAAACTGAGGCTCAGACGTGAAGCCACTTGCCCAAGGTCACAGGGTGAAGTCTGTGCAGAGGCCTTGGTAGCCCGGGTGGCAGGAGGAGGAGTGTGGGCGTGGGGGGAGTAGGTCAGGCAGCCTCAGCGGACAGATGATGTCAGAGAAATGGCTTGTCCTGTAGCCTTGGCCTTCCCCGTATTGTGTGCTCTTTTGGTCACTAGGAGGCCATCTCTCCGAGGTGCTCGACAGTGTTCCCAGAGCCCTCACCTGGGGCTGGGCCCCAGAACTATCAGGTTGGGGCAGGCATCTGAAGTCGACGGCGGGGTGGGGGTTGAAGCCCCGGGGGGACAACCTGTCTTTTTTGAGGTGTAATATACACATGGGAAAATGCAGACACGTTAAATGTGCACGGGATGGAATTTTACATCCGCAACCCCCACCCCACCCCACACAGCCCCCACTCAGATGGAGATACAGAGCATCCCATCACCCCAGAAGGCTCCTCAGACTGGTCCCCATTGCTGCCTCCCAATAAGGACAGCTCCCATCCCCCGATCTGTCACGGAGGTTTTGCCTGTTTTCGAACATCTGGGGTGCAAGTCTCTTTTGGAAATCATTTTCCATTTCAAAATCCCATGTTCAGAAAACAAACCCAGGCCATGGTTAAGGGTGGGGGGCAGTAGAGACATGTGATGGTGCCGGGTTGAGCCCCAGGGAAGCTCGAAGCTATGAGGACTGGCCGGTGACCAGGCAGGTGACCGGGGTTGTCCTCATACTCTGATGTTTTGATGGTTGAGACCGCATTTCCTGGCTCCCACCGTCTGTGTCCCCTGCTGCGTCTCCAGCAAACCACCCCCTCCCCCGCACCCTGCACGCCCATCCAGTGCCCACCCACACCCAGGGTGACACCACTTTTTGGACAATGGCCCCTTGAACAGGACAGGCAATCTCTCTCTGCTCCCATGTCTTTATTAAACAGAACATAATCATACTACCTACCTTCTAGGTTTGTTAAAAGGATGGAGTGAATTGATTTTAAATAAGTTAATATTTGTCCAGAGTTTAGGAGACTATCTGATACATTAAAAAGTACTTATGTAAAAATTAAATAAACAAACCTTGGTCAAATTTTGGCTGTTGGGAATTTGCTGGAACACGCAGAGTTTTTCACAGTTGGGTGTTGGAATCTTGCAGAGAAGGCAGAGATTTTCCTGATGATCATGTAAAAGGGGCTGGGGTGGGGGGCCGCAAACGGCCCCTGAGTCCTCATGGGGGGTGGGTGGTGCAGTGGGGTCCTGTGGTTCTCTGCACAACACAGAACCAGACGAGGCACCCGATAAACGCCGACTGCTGGACTGATTTCCTGGCGGGCAGGAAGAGGGTCACTTGGCTCCCATCAACTTTCATTCTGCCTGCCAACCCGCAGCCCTGGAGATCTGGGCCGTGGAGGAGGCAGGGCCCAGGTGCTGCATGAAATACACCCCCCCAAGTCTCCTTGCCCGGACACACTGTCCATCATCCCCCACCCTCTCAGAAAACGCGAGGCACTTCCTCGCCCACGCAGCCTGGATGCTTGCCTTGAACACCCGATCCCAGCCAGCAGCACACAGATTTCCCAGGTTGGGCCCCGAGGGAGGCTGAGGGCTGAGCTCTCTGTCAGTTCTCTGGCCTGGCCTGTGAGGCAGGTGACTTCTCTGAGCCTGGTGGGAGTCTCCTTTGCCTTGGATGCCTGAGATCTCTGATCACAGATCAGGCTCGGGGATGGTCCCATGTGGGCTTGCGGACCCAAGTACAAGTCCCAACTCGACTGCAGGTTTGTTGCATGAGCTCGGCCTGGTGCCCCGAGTCTCCTGCTCCTCCACCTTCCTTCCCTGCCAAATGGGCACAGCCCCTGCTATCTGGCCGCTATGAGAAGTGAATGAGGCAGTAGGATGTGTTGAGGAAGAGCAAGACTCTGGGTTCCAAGCCTCGCTCTGCCAGGGGACTCTTAGCTTCTCTGGACCTCAGTTTACTCATCCACAAAATAGGTATGACAAAGAGCTCCCCCTCATCCGGGGGCTGGAAAGACTAAATGAGGTAACAACTGGGAGGCACCGGTGTGTTTCTCCCCATCTGACCTGGCCAGTGCCAACACGAGAGGTCTCAATTCTTGACTCAGGGGTTAGAAGCTGCCCACTGAGGTCGCACAGCTGGAGCCTGCGTCTCAGCGACAGCCCTCGTTAGCAGTGCGACCCTGCGTAAATTCTACCTCTTCCTTGTGCCTTCCCTATTCATAAGATCAGGAATATTTCCTACCTCCACCGTGAAGATTGAAGCTCAGCAAGGTCAAATGCTGACACACGGTAAGCCCCACTTGTTAATATCATATGACTGTCATTATCTAATTGTCATTAATATTATGAGTATTCCCATGGAGGAAAGGGAAGGAAGCCAACATTTACACGAGCATGATATGCGAGCACTTGCCAAGAATCATCTGGCGAGGATATTCTAGGCCGAGCACCGGACTTCTGCATTCGGTCAGTCAAGGAGGAAGTGAGGTTCCCAGAGGGTGACCCACTTGTGCAAGATCCCACCGGTGGGGAGGGGCGATCAGTCCCAGCTGTGCAACGTCTAGGGCAGGGAGGAAGGACCAACACTTAGTGAAGGCCTGCCACACACCAGGCCTGGGGCTTGGCAGCCCCGGCCCCCTTCAATCTGCACCGGAACCCTGGCTACGGGCACGACTGTCCCCATTGTGTTGACAACACGGTGAGTCTGAGTCTCCGGGAGGAGGCGAGCTGTGTGAACTCTGCAGAGTGGCAGAGCTGGGATTCAAACACGGTTCTGTTGGAATAAGGCTTATGCAGGTGTTTGGGGCATAACCTTCTGCCGACTCCTCTGAGCCAGGGGAAACAAAGTCTTTGTGTCTAGAAAACCCAAGAAAGAGACCCAAACCCCACGGTCTCCAAGCCCCAGGGCCACACGCCAGCCTCTCCCCGGCTCCCGGAGACAGGGGGGCTTACACGCGTCAAGACAAAGCCACTCAACGTCCAGAAGGGTCGTTGTTACCCAGAAATCTTTATTACAAAAATATTTTGCAAGCCAAAAAGTTTAAGTTGCAACTATATACAAAATGGGGCCTGTTTCCTTCCTAGCAGTCTTAAAATAAACTCCCGAAACCACGCTCCTTCTGCAGTGTTGTTTCGACCTCTTCCTTTTCCTGGGGTTCAATACACAAGGTACGGGAATCTCCAGGCTGCCAGGCCGGAGCTAAAGCCGCACAACTTTCTTGGCCTCATTCCCTTACTCCCCTTCCAAAATTCAAAATAAAATAAAATGAAAATGGCACCAAGAAAACATTCTCTTAAGATTCTGTGTGCATGTGTGTGCTCACACACGCACGCACGCTCAACACATGTGTCTTCTCTGGGCAGAAGCGAGGGAGACTAAGGTTTACAAGCCAACCTTTCGGAATTTGGAAGCGGCCCGAGCCAGGTGGCTGGGCCACTGTGCTCCCAGATGCCGCAGAGAAACTTCGGCTCATCGGGCCAAAACTGCCCACGTGGCCTGCTGGCTCAGCCGATTCCTGGACGCCACCACGTAAAGCGCCAAATCACTGTCCCCAGAGAACTGGGTCCGAGCTGAGCTCCCTGTGTTCCACGTGTGGAACCTGCTGATGGGCAAGGTGCCTCAGCTTCTCCTTCCGATGGCCTGGGACCCCTGGGGCATCGAGTGGCTGGACCCAGGAGTGCAGGAAAGAGGAACCTCTCAGCTCGCAGAATCGGTCGCTTATACGTGAAGACCAAATAAACAGGGCTTGCCACACGTGCTGGCCCTGGGCTTAGCCAGGCCCCCACTCCCCACCAGAAGGGTGGGGTGGGGGGTGAGGGGTAGTAGGTCACAGCATCTGCCCAACCTCCTGGCTGTCTTGGATTTATTCCAGTTTGATCCTGAAAGCGTTTGAGAGCAGAAATAGAAGACTCCGCCAGCAGGGGTTAGCTTGGAGAGCTGGAAAGGGGGCAGTCACTAATGGGCGGGGAAGTAGCCACGCATAGCTTCCCTCCCCTGCATGGCATCCAGTGCCTGTGGAATGGCAGGGAATGGGGGTGGGGTAGGCATCTTTCCTCTCTCCCTCTCACCCTGTGAAGGACGCAGCCTGGAGAAGTACTGGGCAGGTTTGGGCTTAGCACGCTGGGGGCACGGAAGGCAGCAGTACCGGCCACGTGGCTCGGCTGAGGGCACGGCCACTTTCGTCCCGGAGAGAGAAGGCTAAGCATCTCCACGGAGCAGCCACACCGCAACCTTCCTCCCCATCCTCGGGGCCTGGGTCGTGCAGGAACTCCGTTTCTGCTGTAAGAGGATCCCTCCAGGACCACCAAGCGGTAAACCTTAGGTCACACGAGACCCAACAGGGGACTTCAACACATGACAAAGAGCCAAGATAACGTTGCTGTCGTTTTAAGAAAAAAACAAAACGGAACACCACAGATCAAATTTTCTAACACCTCAGTTTCAAGATTGCACATTTCACATTTCTCAATAATTTACAGGCGTCCACAGCGAGATGTTGCTGAGTTAGTGCTAGCTGGAGGAAGCAAGCTCAGGTCTAGGAAGGAGAGGAGGGGCCACGTGTTGCGTCACGGCTGGGATGATGGGTCCTCAAGGAGTCTCGGAGGGCCGCCAGGAGGAGAAGGATTTTGTTACGCAGTCCTTGGTGGTGGTGGTGGTGGTGGTGGTTGCATGGGAGTTCCTTGGAGGGTCCTCCCCTCCCCCAGGGCCTCCGCCTCCATCAGTCCAGGGATGGGGAGGCTAGGACGTTGGCAGCAATCTCACCAAGTCTTGGGATGTGGGTCCCAGAGGTTTCTTTTTTTTTTTTTTTTTTCCCCCAGCTTCTCCATGGATGGGGCGGTTGGATCTAAAGGGAACATTTCCCCCAAGCCCCAGATGGGTGGTGAAAGGAGGTGGGGTTTTCTCCTCCTCACCCTGGAAGATCAGGCTGCAGAACATCAAGGGGGTTCGTCAGGGTCTCCAAGACCGTGACCAAGACCCACATGTCGTTGGAGACAGGCATGAGGGTTCCTGGATCCCTGGCGGCTCTGGCCAGTTCCCAGATCGGTCCCCCGGCTGGCCCGGCACCATCGGCCTCCATGTGTGGTGATGCTGGGAGGACGGCGGGTGCCCTGGAAATGCTGGAGAGCCAAGTGGGTCGGGGAAACAAGAGCCAGCCTCATCCTGGGGTCCCGGGGCCTGCGCCATCCTGGCCCTCTGGGAACTGGGCTGGCTGTCCCCATCACAGCTGTCCCACATGGGACAGGAAGGCTCGCGAGGACAGACCCTAGAGACGACCACGGTCCCATTCACTTCCTCTGGACCTGGACACTGGCGTACTCCGAGTAGGACGGCTCGGGCTTGGGGGCTGGCTGCTTGGGGGCCCGGTTGAGGTGGACCATGTCCAGGTCCGCGTAGGTGAGGTTGTCCTCAGGCGCAGGCGCCGGGCCGGTCTGAATGCTGGCATACTCTGTGTGGTTGTTGGGCTCGGCGGCCCGAGGCGCAGGCTTCTTCCCCTTGGGCAGGTTCAAGTCTGCATAGGTGATGTCATTGTTGTCCTGGATCTAAATGTGGTGGAGAGACATTCATTCTGGGGCTCCCAGCCACTCATCGGCCTGTTGGCACCAAAGGCTGGATGCTTCTGTCTCCCCTTGGGCCCCACTGGCTCAGCCCTGAGTCATGCCCCATTCTTCTCTGGCCTGGGTTACCTACCTCCAGCTCTACCCTTCCAAGCCCTGCATAGCCTGAAGGAGCTTCCTGAACTCAGCCAGCTGGGTCACTTCACAGCCCTGCCTCAGTGTCCCTCCTCCTGAACCTCATCCTGCCTTTTCAGTGCTCCCTCCTCTGCCTGGTGTCCAACCCCTTTCTCCTCATCATGAAACCTAATCCGCTTCACACGTTCCAGCACAAGCAGCGCTTTATCCTAAGACCCTGCCTCGGCGGGCTCCAGGGCTCCCGCCCTGTGCCTCCTCCACTCATGACGGCACCCATCCCCCATGACAGAGTCTGTCTGGGGGTTGGAGTAGATGCCGACCCACAGTGGGTGGACACAGTCATTTACTTACTGGTTTCATCAACACATATTACTATGAATTAGAATGCAGGAACCAAGGCCAGCATTGAAGAAGCCCAATCAGTGTTGAAAGGATGGATGGATGGATGGACGGACAGACAGCAATTTCAGCCTCACTCAGGGTGAAGCTGAGATCCGGGAGACAGAGGAGAGCAGTGCATAGGACCCCGGGGAGCAGATGCATTAAGAGGCCTAGGGTTTGCGTCTCACTTGGGCTTTGTCTAGTTGAGGGACTTCAGGCAATTCACTTAAACTCTTTGGGCCTTGGTTTCACCATCTGTAGAGCAGGGATACAACCGTATTTCCAGAGTCCCTGTGAGGATCACATATGATCCCTCAGGTAAAGCTCTTAGGAGAGAGCCTGGCACCTATCAAGTGACACACGTATGTTCGATAAACATTAGCCATCATCGGCCACCTAGCCAACCCAAAGGTCCCCCACGTGCTCGTCTTGCCATGCACAACTGCTGCCTTCAAATTACTCATCACGCATTACCAGCTCTGCTCCCTCCGCGCTCCTGCCCCGACCGTAGAGGCAGAGGGGGCGACGGCAGCCGCTGGCTGTCGTCGGTGCACAGTGATGACTGCAGAGCTCAACCTCCGAGGGCTTGGAGGCTCCATGCCGTCGCACGGAGCACCTTCTCTAGGCCCCACTCAGCCCGTTGTTGAATTACTTACCCCATTTTACAAGTGAAGCAACTGAGACCCAGAGAGTTTAAATACTTGGGTCAAAGTCACACAGCTGGAAAGGATCCAAAGTCTGTTGGACTCCAGCTGTGGTCACACCACCCAGCCCTTGGGGCTGACCGGGTCAGGAGAGCAGGCCGCAGTGTTGAGGCCAGAAATGCTGCGCTTTTACCAGCCCTGACTCTGAACCACAAATTGTGTCTGAAGCGATGACCAGAGCCGGGAAAATGTCAAGGACAGCTGGTCCTCTCTTGCTCTCGGGTTCAGGGCAGGGCCTGTCTCATTTCAAGAGGCGGAGAAGCCCTCTGCTTCCGAGGTCTGACAACATCAGCCAGCAAGAAGCAGGGCTAGGCTTCTCAGAATCAGGCCAACCAAGTTGCCCGCGCCACTGCATCAGCAGTTTTGAGGAGAAAGCGCCAGAAAGGGAGTATGCCCTTGCACGAGGCATTTAGTAAGCAAACCGCGGACAGCGCCCCCTGGAGTTGTACAGTGGGTGTGCTGGATCAAGGAGACTGTGATTCTCTCCTGGTTGGGGCAGAGGGAGAGTGTGCACAGAGGACGAGGGGGACATTAGGAATGTCAGGCTCCCCGACTCTCCCCACCACCCCCCAGCCCCTGCCCCGCTCTGGGGAAGGAGTCTTAATTTAGAACAGGAGCTGCAACTCTGGTTGAGGGGAAGGAAATCACACCATCGAGATTCCCAGGAAGGGCATCTCACCAAGGACTGTACCTGGGTTATTTCTCTGGTGTTCTTCTCGGGCTCATGCAACCTAAAAAGGAAAGAGACGCACAGATAAAAATATCCTCCCTATCTCAAGTGCTCATGCAAATCGGTAAGAATAACATTTTCGTTCCATTTCCCATATGGGTGGAGCAAGTCACAACAGCAACACAGGGTTTATCAAATGTTTGGACTGAAGGGTCAGTCTTACTGAGAAGGAATTTTAAGCAATGCACTTATCTTTCTTTCCCCCCGACCCCAACCTACATTTTCTGGCAAGGATTTTAAAAAAAGTTAAAATACCGGGTGCTGGGGAAGGTATGGTGAAACAGACACATTCATACATGGCTGGCGGGAAGGGCAAACCCATATAAGCCTGCTGGGAGGCGGCTTGGCAAAATCGAGAGCTTGGAAGGTGTCCTCATCTTTTGACTCATAAGTGAGCATTTTGGGGGGGGGGATTCAAAATATAGAAAAAGCGTTAGGCACGGAGGCATTTGTCACAGAGCAGGACAGGGAGGAAGGTTTCTATGTTACAGCTCTGCCAACTGGGACTGGTTTAGGAAATTAGGATAGGTTCATAGATAAAGATTTAAAAGGCTTATGAGGTTGTTTTTTTTTGTTTTTTTTTTGTTTTTTTTTTTTTTTACAAATGATTACCTTAAAGTGATAAGTGAAAAGGCAACATTCTCTGTGGTTTGATCTGGATTCTAAAAATGTATGGATAACAAGGAAGGAAACATAGTAAAAATGCTAACAGCAGTGGTCTTTGGGAGGATTTTTTTTTCCCCTCCCTTTTCGTTCCCCTATTTTCTACACGTTCTATATTCTACACATCTAGGTCTTAGCATTAAAAAAAAAAAAAAAAAGAAAAGAAAAGAAAAGAGAAGGTACAGTGTCCTGGTTAATCAAAGGAGCTGTTCATGCACTTGATTCTGTAATTGAAGGCCGTGGCTTGGCTCACTTCAGGGTCATGGTCAAGGTGGTGAGCACATCGGAGCCACAGTTTTACGGGAGTTGTGTAAATTCTCAGGCCGGCAACTCTGGGGATGTGAGCCTGGATAATGTCAGAAATGAGCAATGGGGCTTGGCAGCAGGGTTATTAATGGATTTGGCACGAGATCTTGGCTCCGAGAGCAGTTCTGGGACATGACAAGCCCCACGTGGCCACAGAAACAGCCCTCTGGGAGCAGGGACACCGGCTGCTAAGGAAGATCACAAAGCTCTATCCACACCCCTTCCAAGGCTCCCCACAGCCTCTGGTTCAAATAAAACCCATCACCCATCAACCCATAGTAAGCTGTGTGCTCTGGCCCCTGTGGACTGCCCCAGGCCCTTTCACTGCCTGACCTTATTTACCCACAGATCTACCCACTGAGTATTTCACAATGGCTATTCAATGAGACATACTTTGCATCAACAACAGCCTGGAAAGCCGCTCTCAACCACTTTTCCTCTTGGTTGACTTTTGTGCTTTCTTTAAGACTTATCTATGGTGTCACTCTCTTGGGAGAGCTTCTCTGACAGCGCTGGGCTGGCTGGGCTGCCCTTCCAGGATACACCTTCAAGCTTCCTTGATTATTTTCCCGCCTGCCGCCTGCCTGCCATGCTTCGTCAGCACATGGGTAGAGGTGCGTAAAAGTGACTTGGAATGAAGACATTCAGACTGCCCCAGGGCCTTTGCACAGGCAGCTTCTGTTTGCTTCACTGCTTCTTTTTCTTCGGATTCTATTTCAAATAGTCCTTTCTTGGGGAAACCTTCACCGGGCTTCAAATTCCATTCTCAGAACACTGGGTTCCTCTTTTCAGAGCAATATTGCAGATGAGACGCAATTATCCATTTTTGTTGGGTCTCTCTTTTATCTCTGAGAATGGCACTGCTCTTACCCATCCTTGGGCTCAGGCTAAAGAAATGGAAATCATCCCTGATTCGCTTGTCCTCCTTTACAAACCACGTTAGCCCATCTCAACGCTTGTGGACTTTGCTTCCAAAATCCTTCTCAAACTCAGCTACTCAAGTCTCCTCCACCACCATCCCAGCTCCCTAGGTTCCTGGAGAGCCTCCTCCCTGGTGTCCCGGCTTCTGTTCCCACCCCTCGGCATGCCATTCTCCACATGGAAAAGGTGTAGGTGAGGTCATGTCATTTTCTGCTCAAAACCCTTAACCCCTTGTCACGGTACAGTGAAATCCATCTCCGTATCCAGAATGGCACGCCTGTGTGGTCGGTCCCAGCTCAGTGCTCTAGTCTCCCATTTCTTCCCCTCGCCCGCTCCAGCCCGGCTGCCCTGGCCTCCTCCGTATTCCAACTGCTCCTGCCTTTGGGTCTTGGCACTGGCTGTTCCCTCTGCCTGGCCCACTCTTGTCCCAGATATTCCCGAGGTGAGATCCTTCCTGTCCTTCAGCTACCTTCTGAATGTCACCTCTGGACACCAGCTTTCCCTGACCGCCCGCTGCAGCCCACACCCTGTTCTGCTCCCTGCCTAGCTCTGTTTTATCCAGCCAGCACCTGTATGACATCGTGTATTAACCTCCCACCCAGCTTGTTTGGTGACCTCCCTCCTGATGGATCATGGGCTCCACACTAAAGCCCTGACACCCGGTAATGGGCTGGGGCACTGTCAGCACACCCTAAGTATTTGTTAAACAAAGAAATGAATGAATGAATGAATGAACATTGAATCAAAAGTGCCACAAGACTAGGATGAGTATCTTTTTTTTTTGCTCTCCTTCGAAACCCCCCAGCTAAAGACCAGGCACTGAGATGGGCTCAATTCAGATGAATAAATGAAAGAATCAGAGAAGCCCTAAGTATTCCAAGAATAAACGCAGTGAACGTCTGACAAGTGAACAAACGGCCGACCGAATGAACCCCAGTGCCCAATTAAGGGAACAGAGACCTATTTTTCTCCCATCTGAGCCAGGGAAGGTTACAGACAATGTTCTACAGTTATGTCCCTAACCCAGTCCTCCACCAGCCCTGAGACCTGAAGGGCCCCCTGAGCTCAAAGTGGCGGCACCCACCCTCAGCTCCCTCCCAAAGGTGCTCGGTTGTTATCTACACCGGCCTGTCCTGGAAAGTGCCTGATCCCAGCCGGCTGCCGGAAGCTGGCCGCTGCATGGGAACCAGCATCCCCGCTCACCAGCTAGTGCTTCGGTTTAGGGAGATGAAAGGGAGCAGGCAATCTCACGGCTCCCTTGGTAGATTCACACTGGAAAAATAAAACCTAGGCGGAAAATGGTTGGCTTCTCTGGGGAAGAAAAAGTAGGCAGTGGGAGGCATGAGAGCAGCGAGCAGCAGCAACGGGCTCCCGTGGCAGGGAAATCTGGGCTGGAGCCCGAGTTCTGGCACTTGCCGGTTGTGGGGCCTTGGGAACGTCACACGACTTCTCTGAGCCTCAGTTTCCTCCGCATACACTGTGACAAGAATAACCTTCCAGAACAGGGGTTCTCAAAGTCTGGGTTGGAAGCGGCAGCATCAGCACCACCTGGGAACGTGTTAGAAACGCAAACCCTGCATCAGAAACTCTGGAGGGGAGAGGGGGAGGCCCCCAGTAATCTGTGTTTTAACAAGCCATCCAGGAGATTCTGCTGCACGCTCGGAGTTTGAGAAGCTCTGTTCAATGAACATGGCGCAAGAGTAAATCAGAGGGTTTATGCTATAATTAAAATTACTGTTGGGCCACTAGAGGAAAAGACAGAGATGGGTTCCCGGGATGCAGAAAGTGCTTGACGGATGGATGTTAGCTGCTGACGCTGTCGTTACTATTACGACATTGTCCCTTCCTTTCGGGAACTTATGTCTAATTGGGAAGTTAAGAGAAGCAAACAACGACAACGATAAAAACAAAATAAAAAAGAACGATCCTCCCATATCTGCGGCCGGGAAGGCACTGAGAAGGAGAGTTTTAGAGATTCGGAAGGGGAAGAGATTGGGGATTGGGGCCATGGTTTGGGATGGCTTTCTTTCATTCCTCGTGCATTTGGTTCATTCCACAAACCTTAACCGAGCACCTGTTCCGTTCCAGGCACAGTGCCAGGTTCAGCAGAACCTGAAGGAAAGGCTCCCTGCCCCTAACGGGGATGGTGGTGGGTGTGGGAGGGTTGCGGGGTGGGTTCCAGCCTAGGGCAGGTCCAGAGGCAGCTGGAATACACGGTGGTTGTCAGTGCAGGGGCACCAGGAGAAGTGCCCGGACGGGACCCTGTCCCTGGAGTGAGTGTGTGTGTGTGTAATGTCTTCGCTGAGCCCAGGGGAAGGGCGGGAGACAAGCAGGTGAAAGGAGGGGTGCCCACTTGAGCTCCCGTGTCACACAACTCCAAGGGGCACTGTTGGCAGAGCCCATGGTGATGCTGCTCCCTGGCAGGGGGGGAACCCTGAGTGGTGCAGGAGCACATCTCAGGGAGAGAGGCCGGCACGTGAGGCCTGGGAGGAGAGCGAGGACATAGCATGTGGGAGGCTGTGAAGGGCATGCAGCGTGGCTGAGTCACGGAGTGTGAAGGCTGGGGAGTAGCTGGAAGGGAAACTGTCCAAGTCGGTGGGGGCCAAACTGAGAGGGGCCTGCGGGCCTCAGGGGCGCGGCTGGACACTGTCGAGGGCCGTGGGAGCCACTGAAGGTTTCCAGGCAAAGGACAGGAGTCAAGTTTTGGAGTGTCTGGGTGGCTCTCTCGGTTAAACGTCCGCCTTTGGCTCAGGTCATGATCTCAGGGTCCTGGGATCAAGCCCCGCACCACCGGGCTCCCTGCTCAGTGGGGAGCCTGCTTCTCCCTCTCTCTGCCTCTCCCCCAACCCCCACCGCTCATGCTCTCTCAAATAAATAAATAAAATCTTCAAAAACAGCAACAAAAAGAAGAGAAGTCTTGCCCTTGGAAAAGAGTGTACTTGGTGTACACACACACACACACACACATGCACACACACACGGCACTCCCATTGCCCCCAACCTGGGGACTGTCCTTGAGTCTGTAATCCATCGGCAAGTCCTCTTGACTTTACATGCAGCATCTGCCCCTTCCTCTGCCATCCTACCCCCTTGGTCCAGGCCACCCACACAGGCTTGGACCCCTGTGGCGACCTCCTCTGGGCCTCCGTGCCGCCTCCGTCACCTCCCACAGCTTGCTCCCCACATGCCGCTCACGGTAGTCCTTTTAAAACACAAGTCAGATCGTCTCCCTCCTATGGCTCCTCGTCCCACTGGGAGTCAAAGCCTGGACCACTGGCCTCCACTCCAGAACCTTAGTTCCTACTCTGCAGTTCTGAAATCCACAAAGCTCTTAAAAAAAAAAAAAAAAAAAGAAAAAGAAAAAAAAGAAAAAAGAAAAAAAGGGAAAGATCTGCACAACCCATTTGTTAGCAAAACCTGACCTGAACCAACATGAAGCTATTTATGGCTTTTATTTATGGCCCATGCGGGGCGTGTCTGTGCAATTTATCTGTTGTTTCCAGGCAGGTCCATTCAAGTGGTAGATTATGGGGTTCTGGATCTCTCCGCTGGGGGCAAATATCGGGGGCTTTCCTTTAAAAGCTGGGAAGTCTGAATTAGTCACAACCTGGCTGCGTGGCCTTGGGCTGCGACCGTGGACCTGCATCTCCCTGGCCTCATCTCCTGCCCTTCCCGTTCCTTCTGCCCCAGCACGCAGGCCTCCTCCTCTCGGCCTCCCGCCTTGGCCATGCTCGCTCTTGCCCAGCAGACACAACTCCCTTCACAGCTCCTTGGCTCAGTCCCTGTTCACGTCCTCTCTTCAGCAGAGGCCCCATCTCCTACCTAAGCTAGTCAGTCAATCTCCGTCGCCCTGCTTTTTAGCAGACCCTCGGCTGCTGGGTCGGCTGCAGACCGGTTTCTACCCTACCTGTCCCGGCATTCCCAGGGCCACCTGCGCCCGGGCTTGCAACACACACAGAATGACAGAAAGGAAGCTCAAATTTCGCAACTTGGATCATAGGGCTGCGTGTGGGGACGGCAGCTTTCCGCCCCCCTCCGAACAGGACTGGCTGAGGGTCTCACTGTTTGCGGACGGCAGACAGGACATCAGAGCCTCCGCATGCCGAAGAAATCCCCTCAAATCCCCTTGCTCTAGACAATTATTAAACACGGCCCTGGCAGAGCCGCTTACACAGGAGAGAAATAGCAAGGCTGCCCTGCATGGCAATGGGGGTCAGTGGGCGTGGATGGTGCTTCACAGTTTGGGGGGGCCGTCAACCGACTACCCACCCAATACAGAGCCCTCCTCGCCCAGCAGCGCACTTACCTCGTAGAAGAAGTGGAGCCCTTGGCTGAAAGAAAAAAGAAACCCAAACCAGTTATTTAACCTAGAAACACACTGTTCTTATGTAACTTTTCGCAGGTGGGGGAGGGGGGAGTGCAAAGGTTTGCCTCTAGGGAGGTTGTGAGGAATTGTTGAAATCACCTCCTCTGAACCACAGGAATCCCCCATGGCCACTCCAGCGGGATGGTCCAGTATCTTCCATCAAGGGGACCAGTGGTCTGGGCCTTCCCACTTTCCCACCTCTGGGGGTTGCCAAGGTCCGATCCCCAAGCAGCCTTCAGTCCAGGAGGGCCCGACTGCCCTGCGTCTGTCTGGCCTCACTTCCATTCGCCAGATACCTTACCTGAGACCCTGTAGGAGCCTGGGTCCCCGTCAGGACACTTCACTGCTGAGGAACAGATTTTAGCAGAGTGAGAGTTGGGGGAGCGGGTGCAAATCCCATGTCTGCCCCCAACTCACTCGCTGTGTGACCTTGGCTGGATCACGTGCCCTCTCTGAGCTTGGATTTCAGCTCTCCAGCTCACAGGACTGGGCTGGACATCCATTTATTTTCATGTCACTACGTCGCAAAAAAGGATCTTAGGCGGGAAGAAAGGATCCATCTGGTTCAGAGAATTTAAACCTATGATAAGGGGCATCCCACAGAGAACCTGCTGGGATTTGACCACTAACTGACCCCCCATCCCACTGTAAAATTGTAATTAAGAGGCAACCTGTACACCTTTGCAAAAGTCACCCTTTGCCAGGCTAGAGCCTTCCACAGCACAAAAATTCTCCCTGCCAGGAGAGCGCCTGGTGCCTGGGCAGGTAGTGGGTTTTTGGGTGAGCGGGTAGCCTTGGGAAGGCTGCATCTCAGCATCCACTGTCTGAATGGAAGCTGATGGGCTGCAGAGTGCCGGGACACCAATCACCAACCATTTTAGACCAGAGACACTGGGTGGTTCTCTAGGATCACACAGCTGGTAAGCAGTAGAGCTGAAATCAGTACATTTCATTGCTGGTATTGAGGTAGAGGATGGGCAGACGCCTCCAGGGACCAATGAGGAGTGAAGGGTCATCTCATTAAGGCAGAGATGATGTGCAGAGTGGTTCTCAGACGTGGTCCCTGGAGACGGACCACATTTGAATCTTGGCTCCACCTCTTAGCAGCTGTGAGGCCCTGGGCAAATTTTATAGCCTCTCCGTGCCTCAGTCTGTGCCTCTGTAAAGGCGGGTTAATAAAACCACCGCAGAGGCTTGTGGTGAGAACAGTGTATGGCACATCAGAGCGCTAGTTGTCACTGTCACCAGGGCCTACATCTGAGAGCTGGGCTCTGAGCACAACTAGACCCATCCCTTGAGGGCTGGGCGGCCTTCAGCAGTGTCTGCAGCTCTCCAAGCCCCATCCCTCTTCCGGGCCCAAGCCCACAGTAAGGAGGGTGCATATGCCTGACATGGTGGCCAGGGACGAGCCCCCGAAGAGGGGCTGGGATTTCACTCATGGCCACCATGAATGCCCTCCAAGGGACGGGCTTCTCACTCTCCGGGGGCAGGGGAGCCTGCTTCTCTGCCCTTCCTGTGTGATGAGAAGGCTTGGACATTAGGGGAAAACCACCCGGTAGATTACCTAACAGAAACCTCTTCCAGAGTCCAAAAGGTGGCCGGACTCCAGCCCTCCTGGATGGGGGTGGCTAAGGTTCAGCCAGTACTCATAGCCGAGTCCTGCCAGCCAGTCCAGGAGGGAGGGAAGCTTGGGGAGCAGAGGGGAAGGGGTGCAGAGACGTGTGACTGATGAACACCACACCCATCGGAGCCCAGCCCCGGGGTCCGGCTGCAGAAAGGCAGCTCAGGATAGCGCTCTGCGATCTGTGGCATATGGTGGGTCACAAACAGCATTTTAAAGGGAATTTAGTATAGAATCTGACAGAAAAGAAAATACCAGAGTTCCAATTTTATCTACAGGAGTGTGGTGTGCACCGAGTAGAGACATGAAATGTGTTTCTGTAACTCGTAGTCAAATAAGTTTCAGAAACACTGGCTTAAAATCGTCTCCTCCAAGAGTGGCGAAGAGAGCATATATTTTCTGAGGTCTGAGAATGTTATTTTACGTGAGCCCATCGGTGTTTCGTAACTCTCCTCTGAGGGAGGCACTGCTATACCCATTTTACACATGCAGATACTGAGGCTCACAGAGGCCAATGCGATTGTTTGGAACCTAGAACAAGGCTGTGAAACCCTGGTTTGCCTGATTCTAAAGTCAGAGGCCTGGCCACAGCACCTCCACACACACAGATCTGCCCTTCGACCCTCCTGCTGCACAAAGGCTGTGTGCCTTGCCACTGTGACAACAGTTTTCCAGGAAGGTGGTTCCTGTTTCTGGGCTCACATACGATACTGACAACAGGAGCTAACGTTTACTGAGCACCTGCTGTGTTCCAGGCACTCCCTGAACGTTTTACATGACATGGCCCACTTAATCTTTCCCAACAGTCTTGGAGGAGGCGTTGGTATGATCCCCACCTCCTCTAGCCTCCTGCCTAGAGGCTGGGCACGTACCTGGATGGGTAAGAGGAAAGAAGACATTGCTGGGGTTCCTAGCAAATAATGTTTCCTTCCTGAGACCCCCTTCATGTCCTGGCATCTCCCTGCTTCCCAATTTGGTAGTGGTCCTGGGAGGATGGGAGGCCTGGAGCAGTGAGACGGAGGGAGGGACCCACAGGGCAGTGGGAGGGGGGCGGTGGGAGGAGGAGGTGCTGGGCCAGCCTTGACACTGTTACCGCTGGGCTTCTTGTGGAAGCAACTGGACTCCCTCACGGCTCAAGCCACGTTAGCCCAGAGCACTTTCGTGGTCTCTCCCTCTGGGAAGGACAGCCCAGGGGCCAGCTCTTGGGGGAGGAAGAGGAGAATGCACGCACCTTTCTTCTGTCGGATCCGGAGGAGGTAGAGGGCTGCGATCAGCAGAGCCACCAGCAAGGCACAAACCACGCCCACCACAATGAAGATGCTCCGGCTGTCATTATTGTCTAGGGACCACACGGAACAGAGACTTCACATATGCAAATTAAAAACAGTGAAACTTAATACCCACCACCCCTTTTCACCACTAGGTAGGCATCATTAACAGAGAACATCTGGCCATACATGTTCCGAGTCACAAGGGCACGTTCATGGGTAGGCATACACTTCCCCACGTGGGTCCCGTGTGGTCCTCGTGCAAAAACCGTGCCGAGGTGGCCAGGAGGGAAAGCATTCCTGGCTGATGGCGATGGAGGAAACCTGGCCTCAGGATGTGGGCAGAAATCTCACTCCCAAGGCACAGAAACATGTTCCTTCTCATGTGGAATGAACCAGAGTGGCCACCGCGACAGCCCAGGTCTGACTGGAATTTCGAGTCGTAACTGGCTGTCACACATAGGCTGGGGGCGGGTTGTCGAGGGATGGTGACCAATGGCAGACATGTGCAGCTGGTTACTGGACTCTACAGAGCTCTCAGGAGCTGTCTATTCGTCTGTGCCTGGCACCAGGGCAGAGGAGATGGGACCCCAGGTCACATGCAATAGAGACCGCATGGATAGAGACCGCGTGGGTAGGGCTGGTGCTAGGGCACAGGTCAGTGGGATCCTGCCCTAGAGCACTGTGGGTAGTCAGGAGCAGGGCTCTGAGCGGCAGAGATGTGCGTTCAAATCAGTGCACCTGGTTGTGTGGCCTTGAGCCAGGCATTCAAACCTCCCTGTACGTACTGACCTCCTCTTGTATGACTGAGGCCAATAATAATCTTTACTTTGTTGGATAGCTCTGAGGATTAACCTACTAACTAAACAATCAACCAACTCACTCACTCACTTATTCTTTTTAAAAGTATTTCCTGAGTGTCTACTAGATGCCAGGTCCTGAAGCTATGATGCTGAACAAGGCAGCAATGCTTCCTGGCAGCTCAGTCTCAGAGCTGGAGGTCAAGGGCGTCTTCTTCAACACTGCCATGAGCAGGCCAAGAGACCCAGAGAGAGGCACTGACTTGTCCTAGGTCACCTAGCATGTCTGTGACAGGGCCAGGGTCAAAATTCACAGGTCCTGTCTGCTAGTATAGTGCTTATCCTATGAAAACCAGGCATCAGTGACATCAAAGGGACACCTTGCCACAGCCCCAAGGCTCCTAGAGCTCCCATTCAGTCATAGGCTGCATCCAGGAAAGATATGGTCTCTATTGTGATCCATCCAAAAGGTCGGCCAGGTGCAAGGCAGAGCTCTGTTAATGACAAGGGATGGAACATTCCATAGTGGCACCAAAATGCCAATGAGGTGCTGCTATTTTGAAGAAAGAAGAGAGAGATGTCGACAACAGGTTGGGAGGGCTGAGAAAATCACACTGACACCTCTCACTGGAACAGGGGAACGGCAAGGCTGTCACCGTCTTCATCGGGCATGCACTTTGGCCTAGAAACGCTCTTTGGGAAATCATCCCCCAGAAACAGCTGCACGTGTATCAGAGTCTGCGCAAGGTCATTCATCACAGGTAAGTTGCAAAGGTTCTGGGGTTCCCATCCCATTCCGGAGGTGCAGGCTTGCAAAGGCAGCTAGAGAGACAAGGCCCAGACAAGAAAGAACAGCAGGAGGGACAGCTAGCCTGGCCTGGTGACAGTCTCTGTCAGGTGCAGGAGCAGGAGGCAGGAAGCTAGGAACAGGCCAGTGTCCCTCCCCCTGGTCTCTCTCGAATGCATGTTTCTGTCAAAAGAACTACAAAGATGGGTACCAAACCTTTACCAGCGGTCACTGCTGAGCTGTGGGCTTTGGGGGGAGGGGCACTTATTGTAAAATTAGACTTCGTATCTACAGACCTCTAGATTATTCCATAATAAATGTGAATTACTACTTTCAATGTTAAGAAACATAAAATCTAAAGTGCCAGGACAGTCGGCATTGAGGCCTCACCCTGGGTTTTTTGCGTTTCCTGGTCCTTCTGGTGGGCTGAAGCCACAAGGGTATGGTTTCTGGTGACCGCGGGCTGTCCGTCGTGCTGCACCAGGCAGGTGAACACCACGTCTTCCCTGTGGGCAGATGAGTTCACCAGGAGCCAGCTCGTCCAGTTAAAGGTCCCATCCTTGTTCTCTACGAGGTTCGAGGCCCTTGAGGCCATTTCTGTTCGGGACACGTTGCCGTTCTCCAGCCAGGTCAGCTGGAGGCGCTGGGGGTAGAACTTCTTCACTTGGCAAGTGACTTTCACCTGGTCCCCTGACACGGTCTGCTGGGAAACCTCCAAGGTGGGCGGAACTGAAACAGCACAGGGCAGAAGCTCTCACCTCATGGAACAGATGGAGGGGCTCGAGAACTTAGCTGCCCCCACACAGCAAGGGAATCACCCAGAACAGAGTTAGGCAAACAGCTGGTGCTCTAACACTAAGTCTTTGCATATGAATGAAATCCCTAAGCACAGTGCCCAGCACACAGTAGGTGCTCAAGGAATGATGGCTCCTGATAAGCTAAGAATGAGTGAAATCAAGATTCTCAGCTCCATGCATACATTTGGAACAGAATAACTGTAGCAAAACAAATGACCCCACCAAGCACACGGTGGCATGGAGTACAGCAGGTGCTCAATAATTGGAATTGCTGTGTTAGAGTAAAGCAAACTACTGAGCACAGTGCTTGGCACGTGGTAGGTGTTCATCCCACGGCAGCCATGGAAACAGTAGGAGGGGACGGCACATCTAGCTGCAGGTGACCTGGAGGGTCTGCCAGGGGTCAGACTCCAGGGAACCAAGGGCTTGGGGCAGGGAGCGGGGGAGGGGCAGGCTTGGAGACTAGGGGGCCAGACCTGGGCTGGGGTTTGGGGGCAGGGGCATCTACCTCGGAGGACCTCAGACAGGTTGGCAGTCCCACGAAGAGGAGGGCCCCCCTGCAGGGTCACGTGGGTCACCTCGCAGATGACCTGGGAGCGAACATCCCCCGGGGCCAGCACCAGTCTGGTTGTGCTGGAGATGCTGTAGGACGTTCTGTTTCCCTCTGGGTCCACGCTGGTCTGGGAGGCTGCCAGCTCATTCCCGTTTCTGAACCATCTCAGGGTGATGTTTCTGGGGGAGAAGCCGTGGGACTTGCAGGTGAAGTTCACTGTCTGCTCCGGCGAGGCCCTGGCCGTGGGGCCAGACACCACGGGGGGAGAGGGTTTGGCTACAAGAGGAGCATTTGTGAACAGTGAGCATGACTGTGGTCATCAGCGCTCAGAATATGTGTGAGACGCTGTGGAGAACGCACCGCCCTTCTGATAGTGTGCAGAGGGCCGTGTCTTCTCCTTGAACGGAGGAGGCCCCACGGTCCCAGAGTTGAACTCTGAGTCAGGGGCAGGGCCCAGGTGCAGTTCCAGGCCTGAGTTCAAGTCGCCCCTTCTCTTCTCTGCCAGGCGACTTCCCACCAATCTGGGCACAGGAAGGACGTTTCTGATGGGTCTGACTGTTGGCATCAACCATTCCTAGCTGCCTCCCTGCAAACCTCACTGAGGTTTGCCACAGGTTCAACAGTCCGTGCAGGGGAGAGGGGAACCAGGCTGGCCAGCTGACCACAGGTGTGGCCGTGGCACAGTGTGGCTCTCCATCTGTGACATGGGACAGGAGGCATTTCTTCTTCCCGGGGTTGCAGGGAGGGGCAAGTAAGGGAATGCAAGCAGTTTCACTTTGAATAAAACACGGAAAATGCTTCTCAGAGCCAAACAAACACAGATCGATCTTTATCCCAAACCTGATCTATATTCAGAGCTCTCTGTTCAGATATTTACGAATTAACTCTAGTTTCCCATCTTTCCACAAATATTCCATAAGGTCTCATCTGTGTCATCCCTGAATCCAAGGAGAGAATGAAGGGATGTTTTTCTGAAACTGTGTTCTTTTCTTGGGTCTGCTTTGGATTGAAAACCAAGATCACCGAGTGCTGAGAAAGCCCAAGTTGGTTAATTTCTTAATCATGAGTTAATTTCAAGGGCAGAGACATGGGACTACAAGCAGGGAGAAGCCGTCCGGTGTCCTGAAAGCTCACACATCAGTGAATCAAACGGGGAGCGGGGGTATTTCACCCATAGAAGTTTCTATAGAGTATCTCTAAATTGTTAATTATTACCAACACCTTCTACAACAAACATACAAAATATTACAAATATTTACATTTGCAAGTATTTAACTTGTTTCCTAAAATACATGGAACATGTTGAGGTCAGGTGAGTAAGTGAAGTCATGAAACCAGCAGCGGCCCAGATGCCCCTGGAGGGACAAGGGGCTGTGCTCGGTTACCATTCACGGGCAGCATCTTGGGCACCGGACACCGGGCTGATTCCTCCTCACCCCGTGGCTCCTTCACCCCTCAGCTAACCCTTTCAGGGGGGCTCCAGGATGGTCCCATTTAGGGGGACAAGGCTCAGGGAGGAACACGGCTGGCCCAGAGCACGCTGTGAATAAAGGGCAGAGCTCATCTCACCCCCCTCCCCACCCTGATTCAGTTTAGCTTCTCTGTTCTTTCTTCCTGCATCTCAGTGTCTGTTCTGGTACAAAGTGGGTCAAAACACCACGTCGGTGATTGGTAAGGATGCACATAAAATGCAGAACGTGGCATACCGTAGGTGCTTAATAAACAACACTGGTGACTATTATCCTAAGATCTGGTCCTGACCACTTCTGAAACTATGTATTTGTCCTTTAGGCAGTAAGAAGACAAAACGAAAGCTTGGCGGGAACACCGGAAGGGTCCCCAGACCTGATCCCTGCCGCTGCCATGCAGAACCCCAAACGAGAAAAGCGACAGAAACCAGCAAATTATGATTCTCTCCCTCTTCTTTTAATCATCCCCTCAGGAAGCAAGTTTGGCGAAATGGCTTTCAAAACGTAAATGGGATCACAGGCGTATTCCCGCAGATCAGCTATTTACAGAAAGCCGGGAGCGTGTCTGAGAGAGGCAGGACAGATTTTGGCCGGGACGTTTCGGGTGTGTTTGAGGCAGGGAGGGCTCTGGGGCTGAGTGGTGAGTGTGTGCGGGAGCCCAGCCCCTGCTCAGGGGCACATGTGCTGGAGGATGGGAAGGTCCCTGGTCGTGAAGCTGGGATCTGAGCAGGGTGCCGCTGTCCCTTCCATAGGCCGGACAACAGGAAGCCGCTTGGCCCCAGTTGTGCTCCTCAGGAGGATGTCCTGGCCACTCCACTCACAGTGGTCATGGGCATAGGCTCTTGTGAAACACTCACCCACCGAAAAGCTCCTCTCCTGGCTCCAGGGAGCAAAGGGGAGAAAAATTCAGTGTTTCCTCTGTGACCTCTGGGAACCCCCAGCTTAGGTCTCTTCAGCCCCAACCACACATCACCGTCCCCTGGAGCAGATAAAAAATTCACCTGCCCCGGTTCATGTCTGATGAAGTCAGTCAGAATATCTAAGAGGGAGTCGGGGGCTGGGGATCTTTGTTTCCCAGGTCATTCTAATGAGCAGTCCAGGTTGCAAGGCACCCATCACCCCCCAAACCCCACTTACATTCGGGGTCTGGGAGCGAAAGTGACCCGGCCAAGGTCCCATGGCTCAGGCCTATCCTGGCTATGCTCCTGGGACACTGATCCCGTGCCAGGCCCTGCTCTGGGCGCTTTAAGGTCTCCTTCAGTCCCCACAGTGGCTCTGTGGGGTCACGCTGTGACAGACAGACAAGAACACTGGGCCCAATGTGCAGACAACTCATCAGAGGTCACAGAGCAGGGAAGGCAGAGCTGGGTGGGAGACACACCCCACCTCCCTGCCCTGGGTGCATTCGTCTACAGGAAGGGAAGGGAAGGTGAGCTTCATGAGAAAGGAGCCCTTCCCTGTTTTGTTCCCTGCTTCCCCGGCACGCAGACCAGAGCCTGCACACAGCCGGTGCTCAGTAAGTGTTGAGTCGAGAAGAGTCAGCCATATGGAGGGGACAACTCTCTGGAGGCAGGAGTAAGACTGGGTCATGTGACTGGGCAAATCACTCAGACTGTAATTCCCTCATCCCTGGACCAGAGAGCTGGTCAGGATTGGAAAAGTCGACAGCTTTGGACCCACAGACTGGGGTTCTAGACTTTCCCACCATTTATCAGGGGCCTTGAGCAAGCATCATGACCTCCCCAGGCCTCAACTTCCCTGATCCGTGGAAGGGGCTGAAGTTGGGGACACCCACCACAAGGCCTGATTCTCAGATGTTGGTTAGACAATGGAGGATATTTTTATTGACTTGTTGTCACAACCAGGGGACAGAGGAGGCCCAGGCCATACTCACCGCTCACAGTGACCTGGGTGCCTGGTCCAGACTTAAACTCCACATCATCAGGGGTCCCCTTCTGGAACTTCACACAGTAGTAGGTTCCGGTGTCTGCTGGGGTGATGTTACTGATGCGGATGGAAAAGTCCATGTTGTTTCTCCTTGTGGTGTCTGAAGCATTTGTTACTCGGGGAAAGTGGCCTCCTTTGAAACTGAAGATTAACTCCCGGCCTGGCCCTGTCCCCCTGAACCACTGAACCGGCCCTGTGGGGATCAGGGAGGTCAGAGTGCAGCGCAGAGTGGCTGTCTGTCCGGCTGCGACAGACACTGACTTGTCAGGCTGGATCACCTGCAGCCCCGCCTCACTGGCCACGCCTGGAGGGAAAACAGAGCAGTCGTTAACTCATCGTGCCGTGATTCTGTGCATCTCCTCACGTGTTTACACGCAACAGTCCGTGACGAGTGCACTCCGGGAGTAGCTCTCCCAAGTCTGTAACGGGAGACCCCATCACAACCGAGGAAACCGAGGTCAGCGACGTGCCAGGGTTGGGCTGGAGGTCCTGAGCCCTCTGCGGAATAGTCAGATCTGAGATGGACTCTGAACTTACCAGGATGTGAGGGCACAACATTCCTGACAGAGGGCACAGCGGGGCAGGGGCTCAGAGGTGGGGGGCAGCACAGTGTGCGTGGGGCTCCACACGGAGCTTAGGTTCTTTGGGGCCTGGCCCAGGAAGCAGGCCCCCGAGCGGGGAAGCCACCAGCAGCTGGGGCTCATCCAGGCTGTGGAGTTGTGGAGCCGGAGGACTTGGATTTGAGTCCCGGCTCAGACCTTACTGCTCTGTGATGATGGCCCTCAGTTGGGCCAAGAACATCCAACAGGAAGTGGATGTGGATGGGAGTGCTGCCCTGAGTCTGAGCAGGTCCCTTCATGGCTCTCGAGCCTCAGTTTCCTCATGTGTTAATCAGTTTCCATCTCAGTGGGTCTCTGGCAGGACCAACCAACAACCCTGGCCAGGGATAGGCCTTCAGAGCCATCTGAGGTGGCCTGAAATGTGGCTCAGGCCGTTTCAGGCCATGGTTCACCTTTTATTCAAACATGACCCGTGCTTGTCCCCTGGTTCTGAGACTCAGTTTCCTTAGCTACAAGATGGGCAGAGCATCCCCTAGCCCTCTGCTTTGTTCAGAGAAGAAAATGCAACGACACCTAGAAGTTACTTAGCACCAGGCAGGGCACAGGGAAGCTATTGTCATCTCACAACAAATAAACGAGAGGGGGGGTCTGTGGTGTGAACTTCCAGCCCGCCCTTGCTCTAATGCGCCTGCGGGCCAGGCTGTCCTGAGTGCTGGGGACACAACAGGGGCTGGATGCAAGGCAGGCCTCAAGGAATCCCAGCTGAGTCCCTGGAAGGTTTCCTAAGGGTGGTGGAGGGGAGGGGCCTGAGCCCCAAACTGGAGAGCAGTCGGGCCCGTGAGGCAGGGAATCCGGACAGAGGACATGGTGGTGACGATGGGATGGGGGGGGCACAGCCAGGAAGGCAAGTGGGCCGTGGGAAGCTGCTGAGAGAAGCCGGCAAGATACTCAGGCCCAAATGCTCCCAGGGTCCGATTCTGAGCCAGGTTTGGTGGTGGGGGGAGAGGCGGACGGGCAGGGACCGTGAGCGTGGGTGTCGGAGTGGGAGAAGAGAGAGTAAAAGACAGACAGGAGGTCGTGGCAGCTGATGTAGGTGCGGACAGGGGGATCTGTCTCCTCCTGGTCACTCAATGACCTGCAGTATGACCCTGTCCCATCCTGACACCTTGCCCTAGGCCACCTTTGCCCTGTACAGCAGATACCCTCTGGCTCTGGCCGGGCAGGAGTGAGAGCTGGGAATCTGTCACCCATCCATGGCCTGGCACCACTGGAAGCCCAAGGACTCCAGTCTGCCCTCCCTACCAACAAGCCCAGGGCCTCAGAACAGGCCTCTCCACCCCTGTGTCCATCATCCCATGCCTGTCTCCTGGTTCTCCCGGCAAGGGCCGGAGACGCAGAGCTGCAGCCAGACTGCGGCCCGACACTCCCTATGCAGGGAGGAAAACAGCGCCCACAGAGGGCAGGGGCTCAGGCTGGAGCTGCTGGCCAGGTGTGTGACTGGCACACGGAGGAGGCCCCCAGAGGCAGAGGTAGCCCCTTGAGACAGCACAGGCACCTGCCAATAGCAAGCAGCCAAGAAAAACCCCAACGGGTGTGCATTCCAGCTTGGGCCACTGGAGGAACTGGAAATGCCGCTTGGAGGGAGCCCAGGTGCCAGTTCCTCTCTTAGCCAGCCCAGCACCACCCTCCCTGGGCCTCCATGCCATCACCCACAAAGTGGGGGTACCGGCGTCCACTCCCCAGGACCGTCCTGAGCACTAGGGCATGGCGGGACATAAGTGCTTGCCTCGTAGGGGCTGGGTAGATTTCAGTGTCTGTTCCCATTATTATCACAGATATAACATTTATATCCTTGATTGTCATGTTTCCCCCCAACCAGGATGCAGCATCCACAAGGAACAGTTTCCAACCCCCTGCTTAGAAAAAAGTCTGGCAGCTCTGGGCCCTCAGTAAGTAGACGCTCAATGAACGCAGGCACGCATGAATGAAGGCAGGGTTTCACTTGCTCCCCGGCCAAGCCCCTCTCTCAGCTTCTGCTTGGCTGAGGCTGAATGGAGCTGCCCCAGGCATATCCGGGAGACAGTGCGAGCTGGGGCCGAGCTGGGGGCCGGGACCACGCCCGGCCCCAGGGCGTGTAGAATAGATGCCGGTTATTATTATCCTTATCAATAACGCGGCCCAGGGCTGTGAGTCAGCAGCTGGTGAGAGGAGCGGTGCGAGCAGGAGCCGGCTACAGAACCAGGCGTGCAACGTGTTGGAGCAAGGCTATTCTTGGGGTGCAGCCGGAGGCCTGTAATCACACCCCGGGCAGGCGACAATAAAATCTGGAGTTGGGGGGGGCTGGCCCCCCCCCCCCCCTTTTTTTTTAGCTTCTCTGAGCTCTCTCCACCAACTGCAGCCAGATTTAGGCGGCTTAATTAATTAGCTAGTGTTTATAAAGCGTTTGAAGAATTTTAAAAGTGCGACGTAAGTGCCAAATATTATTTTAATCTGTGTATATGTGTGTTTTTTCCAACAGAGAGGTTTTTTTTTTGTTTTTTTTTTTTTCCCCCTTGCTTGCTTTGCTTTTTCTCCGCAGGTTCTGTTCTGGAAACCGGGCTTGTTAAAAATCACTCCTGCGGTTCTGGGCCTGGGGTCATCATGCTGGCATTGCGGGCAAAACCACTTCCTGCTCTCTCCCTGCACTCCCTGGCAAGGGAGAGCCGCGGTCCAGGCGCCTGAACCGTCTCCAGGAGAGGAGGGCGGCTGGGCAGGCATTCTCGCAGGCTGCCGGTGGGAGGGGAAATTGGAACATCCTCCCGGGGAGGCAGTTTGGCACGATGTTCCAAAGGTGTGAAAGCTGTTCGCCAGCCTTTGCGGGGCTGTTCCGCGAGGACATAACCCCAAGCAGGGTGTGGGGTTCCCACATGACGATCTTGAAACAGTTGGGGGAGGAAAAAACCCAGGCTGCCCATGAGAGAGGGGATGGCGGAGTGATTTAGGGCCTATCCCCTAGGGAGGCTTATAGGGAGGTCTAAAAAAGCCAGCACCATGAGAGCTGGTAACGTGGACATTTTTTGTGGGGCGTAATTATAAATGACATTGTGATTATGCAAATGAAAACTGTTCGTGGCAAAGCATGTCGAGAAAACGAAAAAGTATAAAAACACAATAATGATCTCAGAGAATACCAGCAAAGGTAACTGCAATCCACATTTTGATGTCGTTAGCATATGAGAAAAAACAATGTAAAATCATCCTCCGATAACTAGGAGGTTATAAGAGCACTCGGGTGCTCTTATAAAAATAACCTGAAAATGTCCTAATGTCTAAGAGAAGGAGAGTGACTGATCCTGTGATGGTGAACCCACAGGAGGACCGAGTCTACAGCCATTGAAAAGGACGGTGACGAATGACAATTATCAACACGAAAATATATCAAAAGATCAGAGTCCTTACTGAGTGACACATTCAGTGTGGTCTCAGACTGCTAAGTTAAAAAAAAAAAAAAACAAACCAAGGTGCATATTAAAGATTAGCCATGTTAATTCTGTAGTAGATTTATAAGGGATTTTGCTTTTATGTTTTCTGTTTGCATGACTCGTGCAATAAAAAAATAAGAAAAACCGTGCTTTCAGTATGATTATGACTTTGTAAAATAAAATAAAACCATATTTAAATAAACAACAGCCAGGTACTATAGATACAAGGCTATAAAACGCAACTCTCTCTGCATCATGAATCTAAACCTGAGAGGTTTTTCGTTCTATTTTGGATCTTTTTCAGAGTTCTTAAACTCGATGAGTATTAAATATTTACAGTACTCTAATAAGAAAAGTCTATACGTGTACTATGTATGTTACAGACCTCTTTACTGTCTAAATGAGCCTCCCCTCCAGGAACCTTGTCTGTTTTGTTCACTGCCGCTTTTCCCCGGCTCCTGACACAGTGCTAGGCCCAGACCAGATGCTCGAGAAACGTCTGCAGATGCTGACTGATCGCTGGAACGTCTTGAGAAAATGATCTAGCGTGACCAACACCATGATGCTAAGGTTTGTTGTGTCTGGGAAATGAGGCCAGGGGTCGGCCCATTTTCTTTTTCGCTTTAGACTAAATAATATATGGAAATCGTGTCTCTTCAGCGAACATTTACTTCTTTTGGAAAAGAATTAAAGTCATAAAATAAAACCTAGGAGTAAGTTTTCTAACAGGAGCGGTCAGGGCAGCAGGTGAGGACAGCCCTCTGGACTTGCTGTGAAACAGGCGGGCGGCCACTGTCAGATTTCCACAAACTCAAGGAGCCCTGAGGTCTGGGAGGCCATGGCCAGAGCTCCAGGCATGCCTGGGGGGGCCTCAGGACCCTGCACTGGGCCCCCACAGCTGGGGAGCTCAGTGGCCCCTTCCATGACCACGACCGTTCCTGGCCGTCCTGGGGCGGGGGGCACTGCTGGTTTATGACCCCTCCCCCCAACACACCTTGTCAGTGGCTGCCTTTGGCATCTTCTGGGTTGTGTGTCCCAGCGTGCAGTGCAGGAGTGTGGCTGAGTGTGCACACAAGAATGAAGGAACAGACACGGGAGAGGGCACCTAGGTGCATGAGTGTGCCAAACCAAAGGGGTGTGTACACAAGTGAGCACGTGCAGGAGATGATGCGTGTGTGCCGGCAAGTGCAAGAGTGTTGCTCATGAGTGTGCACGGATGGCCCAGCAAACAGCAGCACAAGGGGGTGTAAACTACATGGGGGAAAGTATGTGAACCACGCATGGCCCAGGTGTGTGTGAACATGGTGGCAGCATGAGAGGGTGTGTCTGTGCCCAAGGGTGTGAGCAGATGTCTGGGAGGGGTGTGGGCACAGCCGGCTGGAGACCACAGGAGGGGGGGCGTGCACGGGTGTGTGTGTGTGTGCATGCATAGGTAGAGAGTGGCGGGGGGGGGGGAGGGAACCTGAGTGCTATGGGGGACGGGCATATGAATGTGAGTGTGTGCACTAGCAGAGTGCTGGGAGCAGGGGCGACAGTGTGTTTGCAGCACACCCGTGTGCCCACGTGCCTCAAGGTGCCTGGCATGCACAGGTTTCCATACTCGATGGTGGTGAGAGAAGGGGAGGGACAGGTATGTCCTCAGTGGCTGATGTACGTTGATGGCTGATGGCCAGCTTGGGGCACCTGTTTACTCTGTGCTTAGGCAGTGAAGAGGCCTGCCCCAAACCTGGAACCCACCCCCCAGGGCAGGGAGCAGACAGCCCCTCGGGCTGATCCACAGAGGGGCTGCCTGGGTGGAGGACTCATGGATCCTGCATTTCCCGAGATGGGGGCTCAGGGCTTGACGCCAGTGTTCCAGGGCTCCGAGAGCCGCAGTGACGCACTTACTTTCTCTGGAGGAGGCCTCGTCCACTTGTGCTCTCCCGAACCCCACGCCAGTGCCAAGTCCAGTCCTCAAAGCTACAGGACACAAAGCTGAGTACACGGGTCCTAGCCCTTGTGGGGCCTAGTCTCCAGCACAGGCACCGGCCACATGGAGGGACATTGATTGGGGATGGGGTCCTGGGAGAGTGGTGGGATGTGGGAAGACCTATTGGAGGTGGTGGCCAGTGAGCCTCATCATGAAGGCTGACAGAGGCTGGAGAGCCGGGAAGGCATTCCAGGAAAGGGGAACCACAGGAGAAAAGGTGCAGAAGACAGGAAAGGGCTCTGCACAATCCAGGCAGCAGGGCGGAGTCCTTGGGACATGCTCGTTGGTCGTGAGCAAGAGGGGATGGGGCTAGCCTGGGACTGGGCTTCAGGGGCCATCTGCACAGGAGGCCAGCACTGGGAGCCATCTCCTGGCACCATTGGGCAGACCCATCGTGGTGCGGTAGAAACTATCAGCGGCATCGCAGGCAGTACAAATAGGGAGGCACATGGCCTTGTAAATAAAACAGGGGCACTCTCTCCTCCACCCCCACTCCAGGCAGCTCTGGGCACTGGGCACTGTGCCATATCCTTGTAGGGAGCAGGCAGACCCCTGCAGCTCCCTCCACGCAGCAGGGAAACTCCTGAGGGGCCAACAGTCCAGAGCACAGGCTCTGGGGCCAGATGGCCCCTATGGCTCACCCCCAGAGGGGAGACTTAGCAAAATCACTCTTCTCAGAGCCTCCGCTTTCTTGAAACTGTAAAAAAAGGGGGTCCAACTCTCTCTCTCCCCAACATCAGATGTGAGTGGTCAGAAGGACCACTGTCCTCCCCCTCCCCGCCCCAGCCCCCAGCCCCCAGCCCCCAGCCCAGCAATGAGCGGGTATTGCCAGGATCTGGCCAGACTCTGATCTCTTCTAGTCACCTGACCGCACCACCGTCCCTGACCTGCATCCTTACCTCGGCTTCCAAACTGGTCTTCTTGCCTCCACCTCCTTTCTCTACAATACATGCTCTCCTTACAGCCAGAGGAGCCCCTAAAACCTAAGCCAAACCCTCCTGCAGCCTTCACTGAACTCTAAGCGAGACCTAGAATCCTTCTGGTGGCCATCAGGGCATGACATCTTGCTCCCAATCATGCCAGAGTCTCTATTCACCGCAGGACCTTTGCACTCACCTCTGTCTCTGCCTGGTACTCTCATCCCCTAGATATCTACACTCTAGCTCCTTTACCTCCTTCAGGCCTACCTGAAAGGCCTTCCCTGGCCACTCTGTATAAAACACTCCCCACTTCATGGCCCTTGCTCTGTTTTATTTTTCTCCATATCACCTACCACATAACATATCACATGGGTATTTGTCAGTTTCGTTAGAGCCATAGCCCTACCCTAGACTTACCTATAGGCCCTTTAAGAGCAGGTACTTAATCTTGTACCCAGCTATATCCTGTTCAGGTTTAGATTCTAACTCTGCCACTTATGAGACTCCAGGAAATGTCTTAACCCCTCCGGACTTATGGTTTCCCATCTGTAGAATGGGGACGATGATAACAATAACACTACGGTCATTCTAGGCTAACGCGTGTGAAGAACGCAGAGAGGAAGCAGGTCACGCGGGGCAGCCATGGCCATGCGGCAGACATTTAAGGATGGAGGGGATGATGGATGATCACGGCTTTAAGACCGAGGAGCTAAGCATTCTCTCTGACGCAGAACCGGCTCTGGCCGACATACGCATGAGCCCACTCATTGCAGCCCCTGTAAGCAGGCTGAGCCCACTGCTGGCCAGAAGGCACAGAGATGGGGAGGCTCGAAGGCCCTAGTGAGTGTTGGCACGGTGCAGGAGGGACCTGGAGGGGAGGAAACAATGCCTGCAAAGCACTGGGAAAGGTACACATGTGCTATAAACACGCTTTGTGTCCAGCAGGCCTCGGTGGCCCCGCTGAGGCAGGGAGAGCACACGGGGACACCACCCCATCATCCACCATACTTGGTGCCTCAACAACCTAAGGATCTGCTTCTCACCTTCCCATTTTGCAGACGGAGAAACTGAGGCCCAAAGGTGGGACCTGGACAGGCTGAGGACCCAGGTGAGTCCTTCTGACCGCAGGCCTCACTGTTCCTCTAGGGAGAGGGCCGGGCTCTCCCATGGGTCCCACGTGTGCATGAGATCACAGAACGGGGACCCCTCACTTCACTGTCACGATGACAGCCCGGCTAGGGGACTGCTATTGTCGCTGTCCCCTTCCTCCAGGTGAGGAAGCTGGAACCCTGAGAGGCAGAGCAGGGCCAGAAGCAGGACGCAGACAGATAGCTGCTCCTGGGGCTGGAGAGTGATCGCTTCCCCCTGCCACGATGGGGTCCCCTCCAGCTCAGGCTGCTGTATTCTCAGGCTGCCAAGGACGCACACACATTTTCCTAGCCGAGATAAAGGCCCCCTTAAAAGCAACACGCATTTATTAAACGGCATTTGCCAAGGTTTCAGCACACCCTGCTGCCGACAGCAGACAGTCTCTGGATGAGATTTTTTTCCCCAAGCTGACACTATTCACCGATGCCTTTTATAGCGCTCCTTGTAGCTCACAAAGCACTTTCCACAGCTCTTCATTCCCTTAACCCTCAACAGTCCCCGCGCGAGAGGAAACAGGGGCAGAGGTTCCATTTTACAGATGGAGAAAGTGAGGGTCAGAACAGGGAAAGGCCCTTGCTCCAGAGCCCCTGCTTACAAAGTAAGAGGCGCATGTTGGATTTGAACTCAGGAATTGGTCCCAGAGCTGATGGCCATTCCACCACCTCCCCTGCTGGAGAGGGAGCCTGGGGTGTCAGCAAGACAAAGGGTGAGAAGGGCTCCAGGCTGAGGCATTGGAGCAGGCAGGAGCCCACAGGAGGGCCACCAAGGTGAGCCTCTGCTTCACAGAAGGAGAAACTGAGGCCGAGAGGGGCAGCGTGTGGGTTTCAGGTCTCGCTGCCACTGAACAGACAGAACGGGGGTCCCACTCGCTCTTCCCAGCCCCAAACCAGGACACGATGACCAGGCAACAATAACAGTAATAGTAACCACGGCGGGACAGCATCACGCACCACTAATGCCAGCAAGACGACGGGCCTCGCCGAACCACCACAGGGACCCAGCAAGAGAGGGCGGGTACTACTCCCGTTTTACAGAGGAAAAGGCTGACGCTCAGGGTCACGGGGCTGCGGAGCAGTCGGACTTCAACTGCACCCTCACCGGGCGGCCTCACGCAATGAAGGACTTTTTGGGAGTGGCTGACGTCGGGCTGGGCCCTCCAAACCCACCGCGACCAAGAGACTGGAGCACTAACGGCATTCACCTTTCATGGTTTGCCAGCTCATTCATCACGGTGCCGACACGGGCAAGCCGTTTTGGACAGCCCGAATTTTAAGTACCAGTTCTCAGGTGTCTTGGCTACCTCCCTCCACCCAGGCTGGCCCTGACATTTGTGTGCTTCTTGACATTTTCGGGATCACTATGACAGCAGGAGGGGCGGGGATCCATGCCATGCCCACGACCCCAGCCACAGAAGTAGTGAGGGCAGGACTGTGCTTTCAGACCAGGGTTACTGCCTATGTGACCTCAAGGCTCTGAGCCTTTTCCTGAAAATGGGGATCTTACTACCCACCTGTTCCTTCTTTCAGCCATATGTATTAGCCTGCCTACTGCTGCCGGCCCCTGTGCTCAGGCCCCAGGAGGCCCAGCAGTGACTAAGACGGACACAGTTCCTACTCTCATGTAGGAACATCTTACATCCTAGCAGGGGACACAAGGCTGAAAGAATGACACAAATACAGAAATGGCTTGGAGTGCTCAGAAACAATTTTGTTGTCATGATAGAGAAGGGGAGACCCACTTACAGAATGGGGTGGCTGGGAAAGGCCCCTCTGATGAGGCGAGATTACTGCTGAAACCTGAAGGAAGCAAGAGCCAGGAAGTTGTTCCAGTAGGAGAGAAGAGCATGTACAAAGGCCCTGAGGCAAGAAAGAGGCTAGTGCCTAAGAGGGCCAGAAGGAGGGCTGCTGCGGCCATAAGCCACAGAGGAAGGAGGGGGTGGATTGAGATGAGGTCAGTCAGACAGACGTGGTCCGGAAAATGCCATGCCCCATGGATCATGGTAAGAAGTCTGACTAAGGGCAGTGGGAACCACTGAGAAGTTTGGAGCAGGAGAAAGGAGTATTTAATTCAGTGAGCTGCTCTGGGTGATGACATGGGAGGGGGCAATAGTGGAAGCAGGAAAGCAGTGACAAGGATGCTGCAGCACTTAGGGCCGGGCCTCAAACCCTAGCTCTGCACTTACAAGCTGTGTGACCTTGGGCAAGTCACTGTACCTCTCTGAGTCTTGATTTCTTCATCTGTCCAATAATAATATTTCCCACTTCATAGAATTGTGGTGAGAATTTAATGAGGCGAGGCACAGAGTAATGATTCTATCACAAGGCCTGACATGTTCAATGTCAAGGTGCTCAGTTAGCCAGATCCTATTTTGTCTGGCCCTGACCTCTCCCAATCGCCACACTGCCTATCTCCCTTCACTCCAGGCTCTCTGGCCTCCTTGTTATCCCTGGATCAAAGAAAACTCTTTCCAGCCCCAGGGCCTTTGCACTTGCTATTCCTTCTACATGGCTCGCTCTCCTGATATTCCCATGGCTGCTTCTTCAGTATTATTCAGGCCTCCACTCTTCAGAGAGGCCCTCCTTCTGTCCCCACTCAACCTTCTATGCCTCGTCTTGCTTTCCTTTTCTTCACAGTACCTGTCTCCACCTGATGCAATATTTACTTGGGTCTGTTTTTCTTCCTTACTAGAACATCAGCTCTCTGAGAACAGGTGTTTTTGCCTACCCATGGTTGTTACCCCAGCAACTAGAGCCACCCAGGCATGTAGTAGCTGTTCAAAAGTACTTGTTGGACCAATATTTATAACTAAAATGATTATAACAAGAATAGCAAAGTGGTTAAGAGTAAACCGAGGCTAGGATCTGGCTTTAACTCTCACTGGCTACATGGCCATGGGAGGAGCCCAACTTGGCTTTCAGGAGCCTCGGTTTCCTTTTCTGTGAACTGTGGGTGAAGGACTCCACGCTTGTGGGCACATTGGGGGCACTAGACCACGGAGCATATCGAGGGATGTGAGTCAGACTAGTAATGGCTGAAGTGACTCCTGATGTCTAGCATTTGTTTTCCAAAGCTCCCCTGACCCCTCCGCTCCCAGTAAAGTTGGGTGTGGGGGGGGGCAGTCAAAAAAGAATGACAGATCAGTGTGGAAGCCAGGGGTCGTCCCGCTATTCCTGCTCATTTTTGTGCATGTTTAAAGTTTTCCAAAATAAAAAGGTAAGGAAGGAGAGCACGGATTCGAGGCCCAGCTCATCCCTAGCACAAAGGACACTCTGTCCTTCCACCAAGGCTTCCATTTCTGGGGGACACGGTTGGCAATGGAGCGGGCCCTAGGGGTCTACCCCTCTGGCTGGCTCTCCAGGCACAGAGGCTCCCTGCTCGCTTGCTCCGGGCTTTCCATCTCCCCCACTGATCCCTTAGGCTCCTGGAGCCAATCTGCGGCCATCTCACCCCCTGTGCCCCCAAGTGGCTGTGCCAGGAAATCTCACAGACACAAAGAGCCGATCTGTGTTGTGGCCTGACTTCCACCTAGTCTGTTTTGCATCTCTCTGGACGGAGGGCCTGGCCAGACACCTGTTGGGGAAAATCCATCTTGCGAGGGGGGCTCCGTCAGGAGACCTGCCCCAGCAACGCTCAAGGGAACAGGAAAGCAGTTTCAGCTGTGAAAATAGATGCTTCCTTCACCAGTATGGGACGGAAACCCATCCTGGGAACATGGGCCACCTCCAGCTCCTGGGGAGGATACGCTGATTGACAGAAATACGAGAGGAGCACCAAGAAAGCAGGATGCCAGCCCTCTGGGGCCTTGGTTTCTCCACCTGTCAAACAAGGCTGAGCGATGTCTACCTAACAGCCTGCGCTCTGCAGTCAGGCTGATCTGGGTTGTCATCTGGACTCGGTCCGGATGTGGCCTTGGTAAGTTGCTCCACTTCTCTGACCCAATCTCTTCATTAGTCCAGTGATCTGATAACTGTGCACATCGCCCAGGCTAACTGAGTACCACCGGGATCATACAGGCCAGCCAGCATACAGTGCTCAGCCCCGTAAGTGGCTGGAAACAGTGGTTCCTGTTATTATTACTTTAGTATTTTTCCATGGAATTCGGGATCCTGTCAGATTTCTGGCTTTAACAATGGAAACTTCCAGCACAGCCCAGTTTTAAAAAGGCTTGGCCTAGAAGAAAGGGCGCTTGGCATCCCATCCATGCCTTGCTGTGGATCTGGGGTGTGAGCCCACAAGTGCTGGGCTCTCTTGTCCAGTGGGGCATGGTGAGGCGCTCAGCAAGACCACCAGGGGCTCTCCCAGGCTCCCCCTCTGGCTTTCCGGGTCTGGGAGCGCACAATTCCAAACCCGTGGATCCGGACAGAGACACCTAGAGGCAGCCTGCGCCCACAGCCTCAGTCCCAGGAACAGACAATTAAATCCCACTAGTCTGGGGATCGGCTGCAGTCATCCAGCCTCCAAGGGCCCCCACAGCTACAGGGAAAAACCCCAAGCGGAACACCACGCCCTCCCATGACAGTGTTTGTGACTTCGTGCCCAGTGCCTGCAAGAAGCTGTGCCGGGTACTTCACAAAAGTCAGCCCCACTTTGGTAGAGGAGGAAATCCCAGGAGAACAAAGCGATGGTGGCCGCGAGGCTGGCTGGCAGACGTGTGCCGAGCACTTGCTCCCTGCCAGGCACAGTGGCAAGCATACACGTGTGTGCGTCAATGCACTTGATTCTTGAAACAGTTGCTGAGGTCATCTCTGTCTTCCTGAGGAGGGAACTGCGACACACACCAAGTGCTGGAGGTGGCCCCACAGGCGGCGGAGCTGGGATTCACCCTCCGTGGCTCTCGCTTCTGGATCCAGAACCACCACGCCCACCAGATGCGAACCACGTATGCATATGGCCAGGAAACAAGGAGAAAGCAACAAGTAGCCTCCATGGGGGTGGGGAGGGAGAGACAATCCTGGGGTTGGGTATGGTTCAGAGAAGGAGGAGCTCCCTTGGCTCCAACTGAAAGAGGAACAGGTTTGGGCATATGAAGATAAGGAGGTGCAGGGAAGGGGAGCTCTGCCAGTGGGAACAGCATCCACGAAGGCCCAGAGATGAGAGAGTTGAGCTGAGGGCACGGGATGGGTACACAAGCATTTACCAAACTGGGTCAGATCGCATGTTCGCAAGCCTTGCACAAGCCAAACGCCTCGTGTTCATATGTTTGGGGAATGCTGCAGTAAACAGGGTCCAGTGTGGGATTCTACCACTCTGGGGCTTCTCAGGTCTTAGGGGCTCCCCCGCTTGGCGGGCTGGGCAAACTACGGTCTATGGGGGGCCAGCCAGTCTTGTCAGGTCAGCTTTTGGGGAAATATGTGCCTGAGAGTAAGGCCTGTCAGGGAGGGAGCCCACACAGGCTGCTGCACTTTTCTTTTCTTTTCTTTTCAAGTGTTTTTGGAAAAAACTTGGACCCACTCAACAGTTTGGAGCTGGGGAGTGACATGATCTGCGTTGTGTTGACAGGCCAGAAATCTGAGCACATTTATAAAGAGGGGTGGGGGGGAGAGCCTTCCATCAGTCCAAGACTCTACAAATAAGAAAATAACCTGTCGCACGGAGCCATTGGAAGCAGCGAGCGAGTGTGTGTGGGCTCCGTACAACAGTTTTAGACTCCCTTCCTCTCACACACCCCCTCTCCATCTGTCGCAAAGGGCACCGGGAAGATGTAAGGAGGAATATTCCAGCTCTGGGGGCCTCCAGAGCTCGGCAGCCCAGATGGGGGGCTCTGGTGGAAGTCACATGGCTCCCATGAGCTGCCACTGGCAAGGGGCTCTTGATGTTTCCATCTTCAGTGTGCCTTCCAGGAAGCGACTGTGACTCAGGGAAGGGCTCCTGCCCCAGAAGGAACTCTTGACAAACCTCCATGTGACCCCGGAGGGGGCTCCTCTCACTCCTTCCAGGCTGGACTAAGTCCCCCTGCCACTTACTCCTGAGACAAGTTACTTCTCCAAGTTGGGATTCGATTTTCCTCATCTGCAAAATGGGGATAAAAAGCCACCTCACGCTTTGTTTTCCTGACTAATGAGATGACATAGGCAGGCCCTCAGCGCACAGTCTCGGGTGCTGTTGCTGTTACCATTCAAAGACATGGATTCTCCTTCTTCTCCACATGTGGTTCCCATCAGGATCTCAAACATGCCAAATGACTACAAATACAGATTGAATCACACCACACCACGGGTCTCCAAGGAGTTGGTAAAGGAATACTTCATGACCAGAAAGGACCCAGAGAACACCATGGGTTTAAAAGAAACTTCCAACAGCCAGAGTCCATTGGGGTCAAAGAGCCCCCCACCCCCTTTGTCTTCTTGAGAAAGAGGAAATGAGACTAATTTCACCAGTTAGGAAAGTACACAGGAGCCACCGCCGTGTCCCCCTCTACCAAAGGGTCAGAAGGTCGCTGGAGAGCCCAGTTGGCCCCCAACACCTGAACCCCATCTTGGCCTGGCCTCCTCTAGGACAGGGGGAGGAGCCAGGGGGAGTCACCGAGATCTACCCAGTAGGGGCCCCAGAAGCCCGTGACCTCAGTGGGACCAAGCAAAGAGCCTGCAGAACGGATGCCAGGTGCTGTGGGGCTGCCCAGGTGTCCCCGAGACCCTTGCCCTACTCCCAGGCTCCGAATGGCCCTCAGAGAGGTTGTTTTAGGAAACAGGCCTCACGTCGGCTCCAAGAACACAGGTTGGTGACTTCACTGGCATCTTTTTAGAATTTCCCTTTGGCAGCATTTGTGCTAAAAGCAATCTTTAGTAACTTCTTCTCCTGCCTTCCCCAACCCAGATAATTCACATGACCGGCCCCCTGCAAGCGGTGATCATGTGGGGCCCCAGCAATCACATGACACACGCCCCCCCACCCCACCAGGCTGACAGTTCTTCCTGAGACATTAGTAGTCATTCAATCTCATGCCGCCTTCCTAAGCCTGACATTTGAGTTTCTCACTCGAACAAATCTATTTTCTTGGAAAATTGGACAACTGCCTCCTTCTACCTTCCTGCCCTTCTGTCCTGCCTCTCTTGTGCTTTGTCATAAACTCCACGCTGGGAGCAGCCGAGGGAGGGGGGGCTGCCGCAGCCCCATCCGGCAGCCAGACCAGGTGAAGCCCATGCCGGGGCCCAGAGTGTGACCAGAAGCCCGGAGGACACAGAGGGAAGGAGGCTGGCAGACTTCAGCTATGACGGCGACACCCCACCCCTGTCCCACCACCCTCGGTCAAGAAATGTGTTCTCACCTCCTCAGATTTATTTATTTCAAAGTTAATCTTGGCCCCTCTGCTGCTCCCACTTTTTCAGGCCATTGATGCTGAATGGATTGGAACGGAAGTTTTATGGCCTAATCTTTACCATTTTATAGATTGTTTTTATAGGCAAAAAGGGGAGATTTGCTCACAAGAAGGGTGTCGGTGTTCCCGGCCAGCGCCCCAGGAAAGGCAGGCTGCCCATCCGAACACTTGCTAATCAGCCTCACCAGGTCATTTGCCAGAAACTGAACCACGGGGTCCTGGCTGGAGAAGGGTCTGGAACAGGCATTTAGAAATTAACTTGGGCCCCATTCCCTGTGTCAGGAAAATGAAGTACTTGTGAGAGACACTTGTGCATTTCCAGGCCAGATCCAGGAAGGACGTGGGGCAGGAACTAGGACTTCCGCAGGGTGGAAAGGGTGGCTCGGGGAGCAAGAAGTGGATCAGACTGGAGATGCCACTCACCAAGCAGACTTGAAATGTATCAGTGTTTCCTTCCGCCCAGCCAGGACCCAAACATACTGGGAAGACCCGGGGTGGGGTGGGGGATGCCTACGTAGATCCCTGGGGTTCTGGGGAAACTGCAGGGCAGAGAGAAGCTGCTGTCCACCCCCACTTCTCCCTCCACCCACTCTTTGCTAGTTCTCCCTTCCTCACTGCTATCAGATGGTTACCAGTCTCTAGGCAAATGCAAAAGGAGGGGTGTGGGGGGGAGGTGGGTACTGAGCTCATCTTTACCTTCCTCCTAGAGAAGGATGGTGTGGACCCCTCTGCCTACAACAAGATTCCCCATTCTTCTCCCCCACCCCAACTCCTTTAAAGCCATTACACTGCCACCCAGGCCCTCCCAGGAGACCCATGGTTTTGCAAAACCCCTTTAAGAAGCAGGACTCCTGAATGGTGACCTCACCCCTTGGCGAACATACACGGTAGCCTTCAGAGCCTGCCGAGGGCTGGAGACAGCCAGGTGTTTGATGTAGGCCAACAAAAAGACATGCTCAGAGCCACAGGTAACAGCCCCACAGAGCACCTGAACTGCAGGGAGCTGCGTGGAAGCCCGGGGAAGGCAGGCAGGAGGAAGTGGGGGAGCCGGGAGAACAGCAAGGAGCAGACCATCTAGCAAGAGGCTTTGGCAAACCCAGGGACAATCCACCGTGCTTTCGTGCTTTCGCATTAGGATCTGTTGATCACAGCAGCTCACCCCCGGAGTTACTGCGGCCTCCCTTCCTCTCTCTCTCTGCCATACACACACCAACACCGTGTTGCTCCACGCACCAGAGGGAAAGCTCACTCTTCCTTAATGGCAACAGCCTGCTTCTCTTCCCTTCCAGGTAGCACCTGAGGGACCTCTGCCCCGACCCCCTCCTCTCAGACCCTGAAGTCAGACGTGCGGAAAGCATAAGTCCAGGGAAAGAGCTTCTAGAGAAGCCAGGGGCACCTAGCTCAGAAAGCTGCTGACAGCCTGCCTTCCCCATCAGATTGGGCAGGGGCTGGGTGGACCAACTCATCTGGGTACGTCCCACTGCCTAGCACTGGGCCCAGCACAATGCCCACACAGGAGAGAGGGAGAGTGGGTCCTACCCATGGCTGTGTGACCTTGGGCAAGTGGCTGGCCGTCTCTGGGCCTCAGTTTCTGCATCTGTAACTCCAGTTACAGACATGTCTCCCCTTACTACTGCTGGACATTAGCCCAGTGGCTCTCACTGGCGCTCTGGCAGGCCTGGGCCCGCAGTTGGGGGACGGCAGCCGCGGGGGGCAGGGGTGCTTACCTGTCCAGGCGCAGGACGCGGCCAGCAGCAGGCAGAGCAGCGGCCCGAGGCGGCCGGGGGCCGGGCCGGCGGGCTCCATGGGCCGCGGCTGCGGAGCGAGGAGGGAGAGCGGCGGTGAGTGCGCGCTCGGGCGGGCGCAGGCTGGAGCGGGGAAATGACTAAGGCTCCCCCCCCTTCCCCCCCCCCCCCCCCCCCCCCTCCCGGCCGGGCTCCCCCCCCCCCCACCCGGAACAGGCGCCTGGAGCGGCTTAGGAGCCGCCGTCACCGCTGCGATTTTCGGAGAACACCACCCCCCAACCCCGAGAGATCTAGAGACCGAGACGGGGAGAGACCCCAAGCGCGCGAGAAATAAAGCCAGGGAACGGCCAGGGAGAGGCGGCAGGAGAGAAAAACAGACCCGAGGGAGCCAGGCGGAGAGCCAGAGACACGGAGAGGCGAGAGAGGGGAAGAGGGGAGAGAGAGAAAGAGGGAGAGAGAGAGAGGGAGAGAGCGAGCGGGAGAGGAGTGAGCGAGGCGGCGCGCAGATCGCCGCCGCCAGCGCGGGAGAGAGGAGGACCGCGCGCGCAGGGGCGAGGGCAGCCCGCCGAGCCCCGCCGAGCCCCGCCGCGCCGCCCCCGCCGCTGCCCACCTGCCCCGCCCGGGCTCCTCGCGGCGCCGGCGGCTCGGCTCGGCTCGCTCTCGGCCCGCAGTCCCGGCCCCTGCCCCCGCCCTCCCGGCAGCCCGGCCCCCTCCCGCCTGCCCTCCCCGCCTCCCTCCTTCCCGCCCGCCCGGGGAGGCTGCGGGGCTCGGGCCCGCCAGCCCAGGGTCGCCCGCCAGCCGCGCGCCCGGGGGGCGGGAGGTGGGGAGGAGGAAGGTGGGGGAGGCGGAGGGCTGCGTTGCCCCCTCGCCCGCGCGGCGGCCCTAGCTCCCCCACGCCGGGCCCCGCGGCTGCAGCCCGGGGAGCGGCTCCGCGATCCCCGCCGCCGGCGCGCCTCGCGAGCGCCCGGGACCGGACGGGCCGCCGGCTGCAACAATGTGCCAGTTCGCGCGCCCGCGCCGCTCCCTCCCCGCTCCCCTGTCCCCCTGTCCCCGGCCCCCAGCTCCGCTCCGCTCGCCCGCCCGCCGCGCTCGGACCTGCGCCGCCGGCGAGGGCTAGGAGGCAGTGGGAGCGCCGCCGGGGCTGCCCAGAGGCCGGGGCCCCCGCTCCACTTTGCGCAAACTTGTTTTTCTAAGGTCAGCGCCGCGAGCTGGCTACATCGTCCTCTTAAGGTGGACTGGGGAAGTTGCGGCCGACCTCCTTCCCCCAGCCTCCGGACTCGGGGCCGCGGCTAGTCCCTGCTTCCCGCCGGCTGGCGAGCGGCTGGAGGCGGCACGGGAGTGGGGGTGGAGGGGGGACGGGGCGGGGGTGTCTGCCTTAGGCCCCTCCCGGAGTGGCCCTGCCCCTGGGCCCCAAAGCTGAAGGCCCCTCTTGAGGGGTGGGAGCAGTGGGCGCGCGCCCGAGGGGCCGGGTTCTTTCAGAGCTGGGCCGAGGTGAAGGAAAAGCAGGAAGTAAGTGAATGTAGGGGGAAGGGGGAGAGGAAGGAGAGAGTGATGGTACAAAAATAGCGTGTGTGTAGGAAGGACTTCAGTACTGCCTGGAAGAGAGGCGCAGGGAAGCAGGGAGGAGAAGGAACGAGAAGGGGGGCTGTGGCTGAGAAACCAGAGGGGAAGGGTCTGGGCTTCCCCAGGGGCAGTGGGCTCTCAGCCAGGTGCGTCTTTGTGGGTAGGGCTGATTGGGAGGGGGTACAGAAGGCCCAGGCAGGGGTGCGGGGGAAGAGGTGGGGCTTGAAGGCCTGGGATCCCAAAAAATGACAGACAGAGGGTAAGATGAGGGAAAAGGAGAGCAGGGGCAAAGGGCCTGGAGACAGAGGACAGAGCCTCCTGGTGAAACCGCTCTCTCTGTCTCTGTCTCTCTTTTTTCCCTGTGCTGTTGGGAGCTGTGCTCCCAACAGCAGCCGGGTCAGTGACAGGGAGTGGGGACGCTCTGGTCACCTGGCAAAGGGACGTGCCAGGCAGTAGGCGGCAGAAGAGTCCCAGACCCTCTGCTAATTGGAGGGACTGGGGTTTGGAAATTAGCTATAACCCATTTTGCTTCACAAGGCCTCAAGGGGATACAAATGAAACAAGGTGGAGGAAGGGCCAGCCCCAGAAATAGAGAGGGAGTTGAGGCCCAGAGAGGGAGTGCGCTTGCTGAAAGCCGCACAGCAAGGCCTGGGATAAAAACAAGGTTTTAATTCCTGATTTCCAGGTTGAAGCCCTTTGCAAAGTGCCCCCCGTCTCCCCCGGCTCCACCCCAGCCTCCAGTCAATGCCTGGTCCTGGCCTTGTGCTGAGCCTGGGGGGCCTGACAGGGTACACCTGTCACCTGCTGAGCATGGACCAGGCTCCCTGCATTCTAATCAGCCACCCATCTCTTCTGACTCTATAGACTTGAGAGAAATCCCTGACCATTTCTGTGCTCCAGCTTCTTCATCTGCAGTGAGGCTAATAGGAGGACCAACCTAAAAAAAACCGGGTGTGAGGATTAGATAAATTCATATTTGTACCGCGCTTCAAACAGTGCCGAGCGTGTACCAAGTGCTACGCGGCCTTTGATAAATAAGTAAACTGCTTGGCGCTGGTCCTTGGGAGCCCACAGGGTTCTGAGCAGTATTTGAAGTGTAGGGGGATTTTCTTTTCTTTGGGTGTGGGAGGTACAGCGACCCCCGCAAGGTCCCTGTCCACAAGGAATTCACATGCTAGTGGGGAGACAGATAAGTAGACAAGTAAGAAATAATTCATGAACAACGGAAGAGCATCGAGTGTGAGAAGCTAGGGCTCATTCAGATAAGCACTGGGCCTTCCTGAGATGCTGGGAGCTGAGATGCCAGATGGGGCAGCAAGGTGAGGATTTGGGGATTTGCTGTTCCAGGAGAAGGGAGCAGCAGGTATAAAGGCCCTGGGGCCAGCCTTAGTCAGAGGGGGTTAAGCCAAGATGGAGGAGGGTGGTCCAGCCCTTGCAAGGTCCAGCCTTGCAGACCTTGGTAAAAGTATTCTACAGATAGGAAATCATCGGAGGGTATTAAGCAGGGGAGCGCCATGGTCTGATTTATGGGTTTTAAAGGCCACTCTGGTGGAGACTGGAGGGTGGGCCTGAGGTTAGGGAGCAAGGAATCAGGACACCAGTCAGGAGGTGGTTTGGGGGTCCTCTTCATCCGAGGTAGGGGGGTAGGGAATCTCTGACTCTGTAGGCCACATCTGGCCAAGACTGTGAAGGTGACCACCCGAGGTTCCTGGGAAAATCCATCACCCAAATCCTTCTGGGGTGCGAGGAGGGGGCAAGAGCTGCTGCTGAAGGTCAGAGACGAGGCCGTCTCCTGGCCCTGGGCTTCCAGAAGGCTCTGCCATTCACCGTTCCCCAGCACATGCACACACAGACCTGCCTAGGATTAGGAAGCCTCGGATTAGGAAGGATAATAATTGAACCACCTGCTATTTACATAGCGCACCTTTGACAAAGGCGCTAGCAGGGCTGCCCCACGCAGGGGCCCCTTCCATCCTGCCTTCTGCCCCAGGAGCCCTCTGGCTTCGCCCTCCTGGTCCAGCCACCACAGAAAAAAAAAAAAAATCCTTCACTGTCAGGGCTGGGAGGTCATGGAAACCAATGGGCAGCTGGGTAGGCTGAGGTTGGGGGACAATTTGCCCGAGGTCACACAGAGAGATTATGGCAGATCATTGAGGTGAACCAGCCACCTCCAGAGGAGGCGTCCTGGGTTGCCCTGGATTAAAGTTGAACTGCTTTCATACATAGTCCCTTCATTCATGCGTGTGACAACATTTATTAAACACCTACCATGTGCCAGGCACTGTGCCCTATAGGGCCTGGAGATACAGCAGTGGGGGGGGGGGGGGGGGGGGGGGGGGGGAGAGGGCGGGTGGGGGGGGGGGGGGGGGGGGGGGGAGGGAAGCCAAGCAAAACCCCTGTCTGCTAAGAGCTGACTGTTGTTAGCAGGGGCAAACAGACAGCGTAGTGGTAAGGTGGAAATAAGGCTACAGGGAAACTAAGCGGGGAAGGAGCCCAGCAGTGCCTAGGAGAGGAGACCGGTCAGGCAAGGCCTCTGAGGATGTGATATTTGAGGGAAGGCTGAAATACTCGAGAAGGGAAGCCAGAGGTAGCCCCATCCCTACTCTGCTCTTCTCCGGCACTCCCCATGGGCCACCTGTCAGTAATCCTGGCTCCACCTTCCAGAACCAAACTGCCTCGCAGCGCGACTCCCACCTGGGCACCTTCTTGCTCCCCTCGCCCCCCTTTCCCCCATCCACTCTCCACTCAGCAGCCAGAGGGATCTTTTCTGGAAGTCAGGTGACATCCTGCCCCTGTTGTCCAGGGCCCATCCGAAGGAAGATTCCAAGGAGCATGGGAGGAGGTGGGGAGGGAATCAGGGGCTTTGAAGCCAAGACTTTGCCAATTTGACTGGTGTGACTCAGGGGAAAACAAAAATTTTTTTTTTTTGTGAGCCTCAGTCTCTCCATCTGTGAAATGGGAATAACCAGGCCCATGCTGACATGAAGGTCATGGTCTGTGTGGTGGGAGCAGCCGTGGTAGGAGTGAATTTGGAGTTTGAGCCTCTGCCCGTGCAGGGATGCCCTGCGTGTGCGCCAGGTCCCTTGACACGTGTCATCTCACTGAAGACCCAGCAACGGCACTGTGTTTCCAGAGGCACAAGGCAACCGGGCCAGCGTCACTCTGCCCAGGCCGGGACATGCCAGAACCTGCAGGGACTTGGCCCCGCCCAGGGCTCTGCTCCTTGCTTCCCAGAACCCTGGGCTGGCGTCAACAGGCAGGCCCGCCAGGCTGCCTGGGGCCAGTCAGGAGACTGCACTGCCAACCACCTAGTTTTCTGGGCAACAGGAGCCATTTGGAGTTAGAGGCCTCTGCTGTGGAGCCAGTACAATAAAAATAAAAATAGTGAGGCCTCCCCGGGCAGTCTGGACCCGGGGACCCACTGCCTCGGAGAAAGGAGCTCCCAATGAGCTGGCCAGCAATCAGGATGGGGACCAGCAGTGGGAGTGTCCTTACTGCACGCCTGCTCTGCTCCCTAACTATGTGGGGTCATGGCCAAGGCTCCCGGCAGCCATTTTATCCCCGCAGAAACAAGCCCACGGGACTGGAGTGACTCGCATCTAGTGAGTGGCTGAGGGGCCGGACCAGTTAGGATTTGAACCCAGTTCTCCGGATAGTAACAGGTCTTCTTTGTCCGGCAGCTACTCTGCGTTACAGACATGTTTTTGTGACGTGTTCAGACCACGCCGAGGAGGGGTATGGACAGGGCCCTCTTTTTACAGACAGAAAGCTGCCTTAGAGAGGTCTCTGCTCGCAGGTCCCCTGGCCAGACCACTCCGTGAAAAGAGTCACCTCTCCAAACCCCAAAGCACTTGACCCCCTTCCTAACTTGATTTCATCTTCCTGGCACACCACGTGACCTGCCAGGGGTTGGGGAGGGGGTCTTTATGGCATTTTGTCCATCTCCTGGATGAGTCACAGGTCAGCCCGGCCCCAGCGGCTCAGTGCTTGGCTCTGGAGGCACATCCTATGATGTAGATGCCAGTGCTGCTCAGGTTCGCCCTGGGGCAAATTACCTTGACCATCTCTGCCTCAGTTGCCTCCACTGCAGATTAACAGAAGCATACCTAAAACGTCTCTTGCAAGGGATGAGTTAATATAGGAAAAGATATTGCTGGCTTGCTGTTGTTTTCTCTTCCTTCCACAGCTCCAGGGCCTTCAACAGTAAACAGTAGGTTATCAGTAAATATGTATTCAGTTAAAGAGGTGACCTACCCAAGATGGCACGGTAAGAAATGGGCAGGGCCTTGAATTGTGGGGGGAGTCTCTCTGGGTTTGTGCTTCAAAGTGCCCAGCTTATAACCACCTGTCCACAGCACCCTGCAGCTTTTCCACCATAGCTGCACAGGGATCAGAGCTGCTTTTTTTTCCTACTGAGCAGGCATCATCGTCATCTGGAGTGATTGTTAATACACGGATCCCAGAGTTCCACCCACAGAGTTTCTGATTCAGTGGGTCTTCGGTAAGGCCTGGGAATGTGCATTTCTAACAAGGTCCCAGGCGATGCTGAGGCTGTGGTCTGGGGACCACGGAGCCCATTCCCAGCATTCCCGTTGGTGGGTTCTGTCTAGCCCTCTGTTTTCTGTCCTCCCTGCCCAAGGGAGAGCAGAGGGGGCAAGGGCATGGCTCAGAGATTGCCGCCGGTGCCCCAGAGCCGAGGGGCCGTGACAGATCACGGAGCCAGGGCCTGGGGGAGCCATGCTGTAATTAGTGCTTTCCAAGGGAAGTCAGCAACTAAGTATCTTGGCAGGCAAAGCAGGCAGGCAGCTCGCCTGAGCTCCTTAGGGGTGGGACCAGGCTGTCAGGCCCTAAACACTGTTCTCGGGCTCTGGGGCTCTGGCTCTGCTGAGAGCTGAGCCCAGCTGTGCGAAGCCAAGCTGTGCGAAGCCAAGCCTCCCCCAACACCTCTGGGTGGGGGTGCCCTGCAGGGTGATGATGCGAGGGCTGGCGTCCAGACAGAGAGCTGTCTGGCACTCACCAGGAGACCTGAGTTCAAGTGTAGGCTCTGCCCGTAGTCATACGTGTAGGAGCATGTACGGAGCCCCAGGCTTGAAGGACTTCAGCGGATTCTCTCATGCTCCTTACTCTGACTCACATGGCCACAATTCTTATCCCCATTTCACAGATAAGGAAACTGAGGCACAGGGAGGTTAAGGGTAAGCTTGTGAACAGCAGCATGAGACCCTGAATCCAGGAGTTCACATTCCCCGGCTGCTGCTCCCAGTCTCTGCACATTCTGGTTTCTACTTTGCTGAGAGCTGAGGGCCCCACAATGCAGCTCTCTCGCAGTCTCCCTCACCACCACAGGGCTGGCTCTGTGATTTCCAGGCTCCTCTAGGGCGCCTAGCCCCAGGCCTGTTGACTCGTTGGAGGCACACAAGCATCTGAATAATGAATGAAATAGTGAATGAACAGAAGTAGCAAACTCTTTCCAGTGGTGATGGGCCAGTATAGCTCAGACTGGGATGTGCTTTCAACCCCAGGCTCTGGCCGGCCCAGCAGTGTGATCTTGGGTGCCTCCCAGCCTCTGTGTCCTTATCTGACAACAGTTTGAGGGCAAGATTAATAGATAAAAAGGGCAGGGAGTGTATGAAAGAGAGAGAGAAACTAGGAGGAACGGCCTCTGAGAACCATGGCTGGTGCCTCCTTCTGTCCCGACTTCCCCATCTCAGCTCTGCTCATGCGCGTTTGCTAAGGTTTCCTCAAGCCCTCTCTGTCTCTCTTCCTCCTGACTCACAGTCCTGCCAGGTAGTAGTCCTCCGTCCTGCCAAAATAGACGCAGAATCTGACCACTCCTTATCGCCTATGTCGCCCTCTTACTCCACCACCTCCAGCTCTCACTTGGATTCGAGCAGTCACCTCCTCCCTGGCTTCCTGCTTGCTCTCCAGTCTCCCCATCCTGTTTTGCCTTCTGCCTAAACCTGCCATAGCCTTTCCTGTCCCTGTTACTTGCAGTAAAACCCAGGACTCGGGGTGGCCCCCAAGGCCCTGCCCGATCTCACCCATTACCCCTTCTCTTGCCCTGGCTCACTCAGCTCCAGCCATATGCATCTCCTCTGCATTCCTTGAATACCATCAGCAGGTGCCCACCTCAGGGCCTTTGCACTTACTGCTCCCTGGACGCAGAGCCCCCTCTCCTTGGATAGCTTCTAGCTTGCTCTGCTCTGTCTTTTCTTTTGGGTCTCTACTCAAATGCCCCATCTCGTAGAAGCCTGTTCCAACCGCTCTAAGACTCACATTATTTTTCATGCCCTTACCCTACTTTCTTTTTCTTGATAGCGTGTTACATATACCTCTTGGTTGCTCTGGCTTTCCCTCATCTCTGATTTGAGCTCCATGCAGGGTCTTGGTATTGGATCTCCAGTACCCGGAGCTGTGCCCACACAGAGCAGGGCCTCAGTAAAGGATGTAGACAGAGTGAGAGAGGGCGCCTAGCTGCCAGCAGCTCTGTCCGTGAGATGCTGGTTGCTTGAAAGGGGCGTGGGCTCCTCTGCCCCGACATCCCTGCATGGCCTGGGATTCCTCTAGGAACAGATGTCCTCACTGAACTTGGGTTTCCTTCCCAGGCATGGAGGCCAGGACTCCACTTGGCCTCATTCCTGTTCCTGGGAGGAAGTGTCTGTCCTTGGGCAGGAACTGGTCTGGCTCGCAGGGAAAGCCAAAGAAACACAAACCACTTTCTCCGCTCAGCTTCTGTGGTCTCGGGGCAGTGGGTGGCCATGCCAGCCTCCACTCCACCACTGCCTCTGGAGCAAGGACAAAGGTGGGATGAGAGTTGCCCCCACCCCCCACCCCGCCCCAGAGCTCGTTAAGTCACAGGAGCCTCAGGGCCATGCAGGGTTGAAGGCTGGGCTTGGAAGCAGATCTCATCTGGCCAGGGTTGGTTCTTCTCATGCCTCCCCACTTGGACAGCTGAGCGACCAGAAGCTCCGTGACGGGTGGAGGATAGCTGTGTGATGTGGAATCAGGAGCAAACGAGGAGATGAACCGACCCTTTGGTACCAAATCCCTTATGTGTCTTCTTTATCCCCAACCCCCCTTCCTCCCTGTCCCACTCTTAAGTGCCTGAAATCTGCCACCTGAAGAAAGTTGTAACCACCCCCACCCCCTGCCCCTGGAGCAGAGGAGACTGAGGCCCAGAGAGGGAGACCGGCCAGATTCGGCAATGTTAGCCTGAGTTTGCTCCCCTAGGCTTTCCTCTCCCAGCTTCAAGCAAATGATTAGGTTTAGTCACAAGGTACTTTCCAGGGTTTGGGGCAGAAGCGTGGCTCATATTTAAGGCCTTCTGAGCTCTGGTCAAAGTCTCAAATGAAAGAAATGATCAGAGAGACTCAGGAGCGGCTGGGGTGGGGCGGAGGGAGGAAGAACATGCTGGAGAAACATGAATGATGAATGGGCTCCCAGACTGGCGAACACTGCCCCTCACTGAGCGGGACTGGGAGCTGGGGACAGGGCATTGGGGTTAGCATCAGGGTGGGCCCAGGAAGCCAGAGCTGAGCTGCAAGGCCTTGGGCCTCACCACAGACCCCAGGGCTGCGCAACGCTGCTGGGCTGGTGGGGCCCTTTGAGGGGATGATGGTTTGGCCATGCTTCAGTCACAGACCCGCACTGAGCACCTGCCATGGGCTGGGGGCTGTGCGGGCGCTGGGGACATTCCCGTTGGAACGGGAGCACGAAGATCAGCCCATGGCTGAGATACAGTGTCCTCTGTAGGTACTGAAGCTGCTGGGAGAAGCGTGGCCGGGAGGGTCCTGCTGGGGGAATGGAGTTTCCGGAAGGAAGTGATGCGGAGAATCTCACCTGAATATCAGCAAAAGGAACAGTCTTTTGGCTTTGATTTACAGCAAGATGGGGCCCAGGAGCGACAAGGAAAGCAGCATAGACAGATTCCTGGAAGCCACCTCTGATTTTCTGGGACTCTCTACAACTCCAGAATTGAGCCAGCTCTGGGGAGGAGGAAGCCCCCGGAATGACCAAGGCTAGGCTTGCTTGCCTTCATCGCTGTGGGGTGGGACCCCAGACCCGGTGAAGTTCAGGTAACCCACGGATTCTCAGAGTTTAACCTTGTTACTCGTGGATCCAGATGTAGCAGGTCTGGGGTGGCCCCTGGGATTCTCCCATCTCTAATAAGCTCTCAGGTAAGGCCCAAGCAGCTGGTCCATGGACCGCACTTTAAGGAGCAAAGTAGGTGTCTTGCCCAGATGTCCTGGTGGTCTGGGAATCCTGACTGCTGCTCAGGTTCAAGTCCAAATCCTTCAAGGGTGTCATGTGAGGCTCTTGCTATGTTTTAGAGCCCCTTCCTCCCAGCTGAGGGCCTCACACTTGCCACCGTGTGTGCAAGAACCTAATGGATCTTTCTCCCACCCCACACAAGGTGCCCCCCCCCCCCCCACCCAGTGCTTGATGCCCAAGCTTCAGTGGGAAGCAGTAGGCTTCAGAGGCAGCCTGACTGGGTCCAGGTTGCAGCCTCACCAGCTACAGGTGGCGTGACTTTGGGTAAGAGACTTAGCCTCTCTGTGCTTCAGTTTCTCATCTGTAAAAAGGAGAGAGGGGGAAAAAAATCCATGATAGTCTCTTTACAGGGCGATTCTGAAGATTCAAAGAAATAATATATATCAAAAGTCTGGCACACAGGCGGCACTCAATAAATGTTCTATCACTTTCCCACCAGTTCTACCTGTCCTTTCAGGTAAGGATCTATGTGTTTTCATCTCATTATTTCAAGTTTTTCTATTTTTGTGTCTGTGTATCTATGAAGAATAGAATGTATTATCCAAAAAGGATGTAAACATTTGTAAATAAACATACATGGAGGTGTATGCTTAAAATGTTTTTCCTGAAAAATAAAATATTTTTGCTGATAGGGACTGTGATAAAAATGTTCAAGATCACTATTTTGAAACGGAGTGGAACTGATAGAAACAGAGAATAATAGAGCTGGAAGGGATTTTAAAGGTCTTCCATTCCCCCCAGCACTCCTTCTCCTACCTGATGCATAAACCTCTCCGGTATGCTAGATTACCTCTAGCAATGGGGAGCTCATTACCTTTCTGGGCAATCCATTTTGTTCAGCAATGGGAATGATTTCCTGAACTCCATGCCTACATGTGTTTCAGCTGCTTCTGAGCTCTGCTCCCCTGTGTCACACAGCTCTGGGATCTTTCTCCTGAGGGCCAGGAGCCAGGCTGTATGCCTAGTAGGCCTTCAATAATGTCCCATGAATGAGTGCGGGTGGCAGGGGGATGAGAGGGGTACCGGAAGGATGATGTTCTTGCCAATTCTCCTTTGGAGGGTACACTAACAGCTCAGTGTCGTGTCCCTCTGGGAGGGTCTCAGTCTAAGTAAAACCTGTCTTTGGGTTTGTCTGCACATGTTTGTATATACATATACATGCATGGTATTGTGTTTCTCTGTGTGGCTCTGTCTCCATTGCTGTGTGTGTGTGTTGCATTGCAAATATCCATGTGTGCTGGTGCATGTTTTTCTCTAGGTCTTCGTGTATATGTGTGTTGGGGCTGTCCCTGCAGGGATGTGTGACTGCTCTGATTTGTTTGAATCTGTGAGGGTGGCTGTTGTCTACAGATGTCCATGTGTGATGTGCAGGTCTCTCTGTACCTTTGTGTGTCTGCCTCTGTGCGTATGTGTGTGTCTGCATGAGTAGGTCTCCCCTCCCCTACTCAGCCCTACTGGAGAGCCAGGAGTGACTCCCCTGCAGCCTGGTTGACCGAAGGCCCTCTGACTGGCAGGCAGTAAGGGCTTCAAACCCCTCTTCTCCTGCTCTGCATGGCTGTGCTAATCACTGGGTTGTATGCAGATGGCAAATGTGTGGCTGCCAGGCTTGGGGGAGGGACTGTGGAGGGGGGAGCAGATGAGCAGAACACCAAGGAGCAAGAAGACAGTTTAAAGGCAGAAAGGGGAAAACACGCCTGCTTGGCTTGGGAGTTCGGGGTGCAGGGTTCTCTCCAGAAGTATGGATTTTATGAAGAGGATGTGATGTCTATGATATTTTCCTTCTAGTTGAGCTAGAGTCTTAGAGTCACAGGATTCTAGAATTCTAGAATTCTAGATCTGGTGAGTTCTAGAATCTCAGCCCCGTGTAACTCTCGACTCTTAGAACCATGTTTGAGGACTCTAATCCTCCTGGGATATTAGTATCTTCAAACACAGATCTTCTCTTTCTCCCTGTTCTCTTGCCTTTCTTTGTATAGAATCATGGCCAAAAAATGACCTTGAAAGTTCACCCTGTCTCCCCCTTGGCTCTGGATGGGGCAGTGGAGAGAGGCTTGTCTACTCAGCTGGGACATTCTTGGGGATGTTGAACTGGAATCTTCCCTTGGCAAGGACTTGTCTCCTGAATGGTCTGGGCTGTCATCTTACCTCTGCCACCTTCTGCTAGGACTGTATTCCCCTCAAAGACAAAGGTGCCTGTGTTTTCGGGATGTATTTTCAGCGTTCAGGAGCTGGTGTAACAGCCTGCAGGTATGAGGAGAGCCAGGGCAGGGCTTTCCTGGGGTCCTCAGCTATGGAGGCTCAGTAACCCAGCCCTGGGGACGAGCGGGCTGCAAACCAGGCAGCCACATTCCCCAGGATGCCCACTTGGGTTATCTCCTTCCTCTTACGGCTCCTCAGAATGACAGCTCAAAAGGTTGGTCCTATTGCAAGGGTCATTCCACTGTACTTTGACCTCCTCCAGGACTCAACCAAACTTCTGAGCATGGCAGCTTTTCAGGCCCTGACTGCTAACTGTCCCATCTGTCCCTCCACACATGTCCAGCCCGCTGAATTCCCTACTTACCTTGAATCTATTGAACTTCTTCAGTCTGCGTGGGCTTGTTCCTCTCTGCCTCTTTGTCATGATGCAAACTTTTATCCCTCTGTGGAATGCAAGGTCTCACTCAATTTTAAGTGCCATGAGAGAAAGAGTTTGACTTATTTAATATTTTATTTCCCAGCATCTGCTGCAGTGTTTGGCACACCATATAGGTACTCAAGATTTGTTGAATGACTAACCGATCAAATATATCCTTCAGAATTTCCCCTCCGAGGCCTCTATCCCCCACCCTCTTATAGGTGTCTCCCACACCTCTACTAGGATTACCCATGGCCCAGAACTTAACCCCGCAGATCATGAGTCTTTGCTTCCTGTGTTCGTCTTCTTTACCAGACCAGGAACCCCTTGAAGTTAGGCCTGATCAATTTTTCTACATACAGCATCCGGTTCAGAGCCTGGCACCCAGCAGGTGCCCAGTAAAAGCAGAGCAGTTGCCAGCAGCCCAGCTTGGTGACTTGAATTCCCCCGTTGGTCCCAACTGTGAGCACTGGTCCAAGCTGTTGGCAACATCTGCTCCAAAGTCTCATTTGCAATTTTACGTTCTCAGGCTCTTGCCACTTAATATTTAATAACTAGGCGGCTGGCCTTCTCTGGCAGCCACTTAAGCCCCTGATTGCCTCTTGTCTGAACTTGGCCCCGAGTGAGGCAGGGACCACCCTGGGGTTAACTATGAGGCCCAAATCCCGAGTCTGGGTCCAGCATCGGGCCAGAGCCTTGGAGACAGAAGGAAGGAATGCCCGTCGGCTTGGGGCTCCCAGATGACGTTTCCAGGCAAGACACAGGGTGCATTTGCTCCGGCTGACTCCTCCTCTCCTCCTCACCATATTAGGCTGGGCCTGCCCCATGCCCTGGTAAACCAGGGAGGGGGACAGAGAGAAAATGTCTACGGGACCTTCCCTGACTCACATCTGAGCTGGGTGAGGAGGAAGAATCTGGAATCTCCCCCCTTCTGGTTGCTGGGTAGTGATTCCCTCGGTGGGATCCAAGCAGGAAAAGTGGGTCTATCCTATGTGGCTTGGCCCCCAGGAGCCAGGGCCGGCCTATGGGGGCGGGGGGGAAGATGTGGCGCCACGGCGTGGGTGTTGGCATCCATGCCAGCCTCTCCTGGCACAGAGCTGGGGAGCACTTCCAAGTCAGCTGTGGAGGGAGGTGAGGCAGGACGGGAGTGAACTGCCCCCTGGGATTGCCCGAGCCGCTGACCTGTGCTGGGAAATCCCACAGGCCCAGGGAGCCAGCCTCTGCAGGACGGCTAGGGGAAAGGGTGGAGAGCAGTCCTGGGAAGAAAGTTCAAGAAGAGGAAACAGCAAGTGTGAGACTCTGAGGTGAAGACCTCAGAGGCCTCGGGCTCAGGAAACGGTCTTCAGAACGAGTTTCTCAGTGGATTCTGGAGGAAGGTGCCGCTGGAATTCAGGCCTGGGCAATCACAGACTTTTCAGATCCCAGCGGGGACTTTTATAGCATCAGGAGACGTGGTTCCTGGGTCTCGCTTTGCCCCTAACAAGCCCAGTGGCCTTGGGCATGTCCCTGCCCGGCACTCACGCTGTCACTGCCCGCACTGGCTGCTTCCAGTGTGGAGTCCTCCGTTCTCCCCTCCGAGGTCATCTGGCCCAACCCAGGAAGCTGAGAGCCAGGATGGCGGCCTGCATAATGGAAGAAGGTCGGGCCAGACCCTCTGCGCTTTGGATGGGCAGTGTTTCTCAAGCATGGACTCTGCAAGACCCCTTGCTAAGGAAACCGTTTACTGGCATAGAGTCTCATCTAGCTCCCTGTCACCCTCAACCTCTCTCTTCCCCTCACCCCCTCACCCATTCATAGGGCCTGTTGACAGCACCTGAAACCCCAGTTTGAGTCCCTTTGCCACTTTCCACCTCGCCTATGTTACCACCATCCCCAAACACCACCTGCCTGCCCCTGACACTGTGTGGGCCCGCTCCAGGCTCTCCTGCTCCCACCCTGGCCCCTGCTCTCCTTCCCCAACCAGCACCCAGGAGGCCTTTAAGTGATCTAAACTGGGTCACGTCCCTCCCCTGCTTTTGAAAACCTCCAGGGCTACTGGGGTGCTTAGAATCAAACCCCAGCCCTGTAGTTACCCTTTCTGCCCGGTGCCTCACTCCTCCCTGCCCTGAGGCCGTGCTGTCTGCCTTCCTTCTGCCCTGGCCTCCTTCCTGCCCTGGATGTGCTGGCCAGATCCAACCCAGGGCCTCCGTGTTTGCGGTTCCCTCTTCCAGAGACCTTCCTGGGACTGCTGCCACTGTGGGATCAGCAATGCGCTTCTCGATCTTGTCCCCAGTTGGGTCTCCCGCTGCCTTGAGGCTGGGGGGCTGAGGGTCTAGGATGAAGCCCAGCTTCATGACTCCTGGAATCTCCCCCTTCTGGTTGCTGGGCAGTGATTTTAGCCCCTGCCCCCACTGTGGGTTTCAGCACCCTTTCTCTCCGCTGCAGTCATTGCTATGCTAGTTAATGGAACAACGAGGCACTTTCCCCATTATCTGATGCAAATACCTTCTGGTTGCCAGTGCCAGCTCCACAGCTCCGCTCTCCCTGTGACCTGGCCCATGAACCTCCTACCCCAGCCTCTAGCCCAGGCCAGGCTGGGGCACTCCCGGCCCCCTTGCCCACTCCCCACCAGCTTCTCTGAAGGGCTAGGGCCCCCGGAAGTCACCAGTCCTGTTCTAACCACCTTAAAGCAAGGCCCACTGTGTGAAGGCCTTTTGCTCATTCAGTCTCCCCATGACCGCATACCGTTCTGACCCCCATTGTGTGGACTTGGAGATGGAATCTGTGTACCCTCAAATGGAGGTCCAATGGCGTCCAGACATGCACTTCAGGACTTGACCCCCTCCCCCATCCCTTCCTTAGGGCTTTATTCTCGTGACCCCTTGAGACCCTATTTCTCTGTCAGTTACATATTAGCATCTGTATCTACAGACGGAGAGGATTGTGGAGGGTGATGACTGGCTCCCAGGCGCACTGGGGTTCGGGGAGGGAGTGGGACTCTATGCCCTTGCCCGGAGATAGAGTAGGGTAGGAAAGCTCCCAAAGCTTGCCCCCTTGGAAATTTCCATCCTGCGACCCCATATCACCAGGCATCCCTGGCTTAATTCACACAGAGTGCCTCAAGCGTGTCCAAGGCACCTGGAAGTTGCTGAGGCCACCCAGAGAGATACGGTGGGCTACCTCCAAATGATCACGTGTCTCTCGGAAGACAGCAGGACAAGCATCAGTCCCCACCGCTGGCTGAGAATATGGGGAGGGAAGAATGGGTGTGACACTCTGCAGGGGAGAGGTCTGGTCAGGGCGAGACTCCTGATATGGGCAAAGGTTGGGGGGTTAGGACTTGAGGGGTGTCCCATAGGGGCCTCCCCCTCCTGCATCTCCCCTCAGTGGGTCACCTTACCCACCTCGGCCTGAAGGGTCGCCCCCGCAATGACTGCCAAGTATCTCTGACTTCCTGAACATCCCTCCTGGATGCCCCACAGGCCGAGGAAGGAACTTGCCAGCTACTGTCAGGCCATGGCTCTACAAGGCTTTCTGCAAATCAAGACAGTTTTGCAGCCTTCAGCGGCGCCTGTCTTCCTCAGGGTGCAGTCCAACTTCTTAGCTAGGACTTCAAGTCCTTTCCAAGCTGCCAAGGGCTCCCCCAGCCCCATGGAGCTGTCCCATAGCATTTCTCCGTGCATGCTTCAGGGATTTGTACAAGACCGCCATCTTGCAAACTCCTACTCATCTGTGGGAACCCAATTCTCAAGGGCCTCCTCCAGGAGGCTTTTCCAACAAGCTCTCCATTCTGGGTTAGGGGTCTCAGGCTACACAGACCCCTCCCTTAGCAAACTTCCCCATGAAGCTTTACAACCTATGCACACTTCTTCCTTTCCCACTAGACTGTGGGATCCAGGAGAGGGGTGAGTGGGTAGCAGTGGGCGGGCAGAGATGGACCCGATTTGAGCTGAGCTCTAAGAGGTGCTGGAGTCTCCCCCCTGAGGGGACCTGCCTGGGTTCAAATCCTGCCTCTGCCATCTTTTAGCTGCACAACCTTGTACAAAGGAACGTAAGCAGCCTGTCCTCCACTTTCTCATCTGTAGAATGGATAAAAATCATCATATGACCTCCTCTCTGGGGCTGTTTTGAGGATGAAATGAGCATGGGGTGCTTAAAAGAGGGCCTGACACATGATAAATGCTCAGTAAATACTAGTTCTTACCGTTGCCTCCAGATCCCACATAGGCAGCTCTTCGAAAGGTCTATTACCTGACAAATAAAAAACTTGTTCTGTCTAGGTCACAATTGTCTCTAAGCCAGTGTTTCTCAAATTCAAACGAGCATCCGAATCTGTTAGGGTGGAGCCAAAAAGAGTTTAGTCAGCACCCAGCAGGTCCTGTGTTGGCCTGAGAATGAACTTTTTAGCAAGTTCCCTAAATTCCAGTCTGGGCTTTTTGTTTGTTTGTTTGTTTGTTTGTTTGTTTTTTAGGATCTATTTGTTTTTTTCTGAGAGAGAACATGAGTGGGGGGTAGAGAGAGGGAGAGGGAGACATGCAGACTCCCTGCTGAGCAGGGAGCCCGATAGGACACTTGATCCCAGAGCACTGGGATCATGACCCGAGCTGAAAGCAGACATTTAACTGCCTGAGCCACCCAGGCGCCCCCTCTCCCTAACCCAGTCTGATGCAGGTGGTCCAAGACCAGGCTCAGACCCACAGTCCTGGTGGTGGCAGGGGGCGTGTATGTAAAAAACAGGGTTTTGCTATGGAAATATGACTCCAGGGACCAGATCCTCCTAGTGCCATCCACTGCCCCAGCAAGGAAGGTTCAGGAAGGCAGAGGGGCACGGGGCTACATCTACACATAGGAGGTCTAGGTTCTAAATCCTGACTCCCCTTCTCCGGGCTGGTGGCTTTTCCTGAGTCCCATTCCCCTCTCTGAGAAGGGGAACTTCCAGAAGCTCCCACCTCCCTGTCGTGAGGGTCAGATGAGTCTTCATTCAGAGACGCCCCGAGAGCAAGACATAGTGAGCACTGAGCAGGCGGAGGGGGGGCTGTTACCTTCGCCCTGCAGCCGTTTGTCTTGTAGGCCTGCTCTCCCTGAGTGTTTTATTTTCTGGTGATGGATTCCAGCTCATGCTCGAGGCCTGCACCCGCATACAAATGCCAAGAGCACGGGCGGCCCTGGGATCTGTCCTCGCCTGCTCTCTGCCAAGCACCAGGCTGTGAGCTTCCAGCAGGCCCGGAAGTCCCAGGGCCTCTCATGAGGCCGGGACCACCATGCCCTGTGGTGGCCGGAAGCAGCCAGACTGCCGGTCCCTTTGAGAGTGGTGTCCCCGTGAGAGAGTGACGGCTGGGCGGTCTTCGGGGGACTTGGGAGCTGCCGGGACAATCGGTTGCTGTTTGGGGGAGTGAGGTTGGCAGGGCCTTGCCCCTCGGCGCTGAGCCCCTGCCAAGCCCCTGCCAAGCCTGGGCCTGGTTTCCCACTGCCGGCCGGTTCCAGGGTACTCCGGGAGGAGGCCCGGGGGAGTGGGGGCTCACTGCCCCTGCTCCAGCGCCTCAGCTAGAGGAGGAGGAACCCCAAGCAGGCTTGCGGAGCAGGGGACACGCTCTGCTGAGGCCCCATCCTCTGCCGCACAAGGAGAGGAAGGGGACTGCTTGCTTACAACCTGTCCCACCCAGACGCCTCCCTGGGATGCCAGGGTCCTCGCGGGCCCCAGGGATGCAGAAGGCCTGTGTGCTTGGGTGGCCCTTGTCACATGCCTCGGCTGGAGAAACAACAAGGAAGGAAACAGAGGCTTTGGCCGCGTGTAGCCTGCGTTCTCCAGCAGGGAGATGGGAGCAAAGCTGGAGACCGTGCGGGGGGAGAACAGAAAGGAGCCTCGGGGGACACAAGGTGGTAGAGCATGGCTTTCTTTCTTTCTTTCTTTTTTAAAAATTGACGTATAGTTGACACACGAAGTTACATGAGTTTCAGGCGCATGACCTAGTGATTCGACGTGTCTGTATGTTCCGTTGTGCTCGCCGCAAGTGTCGTGCCACCTGTCACCACACAGGGCTGTTACCATGCCACTGACTACATTCCCTGTGCTGGATTTTTTTAAATTATTATTGCAAGGGGCGGTTTTGCCAGAAGGATGAGTAAGAGTCTCTCTGAAAGGGTGATGTTGGAGGAGCAGAGACTCGAAGGATGCGGTGGAGGGAGAAAGATATGTGGTTCTCTGGAGGAATGGTGTTCGGGCGCGGGGAACAGCATGTGCGAAGCCATGGGCAAGGAGGGGAGCTGGCCTGTTTGAGAAGAGCCCGGAGGCCAGAGCAGCCAGAGAGGAGGGTTAGGATGAAGAGGGAAGGCGGCGGAGGCTGGAGGGGTGGGAGTCCTTGCCCCAACATCCAGATGGGGAAAGAGAGCTCAGAGAGGTTGGACGGCTTGCCTGAGGCCACACAGCTGGGAAACAGAGGCACCTGGCTGGACAGTGACTCATACTGATGTCAGCGCCCCTTCTCAGCTTGTCACTAAGATCCTCTCTGGCGAAGGACACACAGGTGGTACCTTGTAAGCAGTAGCCCTGGGCTCCCTGGGTGCTGGTTACTCGTGTTCCCTTTCACATTCAGAGGGGCTGTGTGCTGGGCACCCAGAAGCCTGGTCTTCTCTGAGGACCGCCTGGAGGTCTGGAATCTGACTGGCCCGGGTTGTCCCCCTGCTTGGCACCCGCTAGTCAACGGGCTTTTCTAGGCCTTGGCTTGCTTATCTGTACACTGGGTCTAATTCTCCATTAGTCAGCAGCTGGCAGGAGGGGGCTGGGCTCAGGATAGGGTGATGATAAGAAAACATTAGTCCCCCACCCCCTCCAGTCCTCTAAAGCTGTGCTCCTTACAGCAGCCTTCCCTGGGCATGTGTTCAGCCTTCCCGGGAGAGGGATGCTAGTCTGCGGGCCTGGCAGGGCTTAAACAGGCTTCCTGGGGGGGGGGGGGGTTCTGATGCAGGGGCTGGAGGACTGCCCCAGGGGCGAGGCTGCTGTAAAACCCGTACAAATGGGAACCTCGGTGTCCCCTCTGGCCCCCTCCTGGAGCTCTCTCTGCTTTTCCTCCATGGCATCCATCAGGCTTGTAATTACTTGTTTAGCATCTGTCTGCTTCTCTGGGCTGCGCGTTCTCATTCTCGGCCGGCCTTGTTCATGGCTGGGTCCCCAGCACCGAGCAGCCTGCCTGGGGCGTAATAAATGTTTGCTGGGAAAACAAACAAACAGACGCCTGGCTGGCTGAATGAATGCGCGGATGCTCTTCCGAGCAGCAGGACTCCGGGTCCCCCCCAGCCCCCGAGGACAGGGCTCTGCAGCCGCACACTTCCCGTGTGATCTTGGGCGAGTCACAGTGTTCTCCGAAGAACTGCATTAGTGTGGGGTGGGGGGGGGTGTACAAAGGATCCCAGAGGATTCTGGACAGACAGGTGGGAACAGTGCCAAGGAGAGGGGATGATGGGAGCCAAGGTAAGGGAGAAGCCCGATGCTCCGGGGACCCGTGGTCTTCCTGCCCTGTGGCAGGGATGGAGATGTGCTGTGTGTGCTGTGGGTCTTGGTGGGTGAGTGTGTGAGGAACCAAAGGCACAGAGAGGGGTGAAGCCCTTGCCCGATGCCCCTCGGGGTGGGGGCATGCAGCTCCTGCCCTTTCATAGGGAAGGACCTGGTGGAGGAGGGCTATGCTGTGTAGCACAGTGCGGGGCGGGGGGGGGGGGGGGCGCAGCCTCTTTGAGGAAACTTTCAGGCCTGTGGTGGGAGCCTTGAAGGTCATGCTGATGAGCCCAGATGTGGTTCTGGAGGCCTGAGCAGCTTGGGAAGTGCAGGGGGGCTTCGAGGAAGTAAATGCCCCAGCAGAGAAAATCCCTGGTGGCTCTTAGTGCTGAGGCGGCCGCAGGACACTGGGCATTGCAGATGGAGTCATCCCCCAGACCTCATGCTTGCTTCTCCTTTCTCACGGAGGAACAGCAATAGCAACGAGTGTTTCTCAGTTGGGGCTGGGGTGGGAGGGAACACTGTTTGGGCAGCTTAGTTCCGTGGCTGGTGTGTGCGTGTGTGTGTTCTCCTTAGAGGGTGACTCTGAGCGGACCCCTTGTCTCTACAAGAGGGAATTCTATCATAGAAATCGTTTGGTGGCCCCCGGGTGGCACAGGGTCGCACAGCAAGCTGGCACTAGAATATTTTGAGCTTGCAGTAATGAAAGCAAACGGCAATTAGGCGCGTCTTCAGGCTCAGAGCCGCAGCCTGGTGTTCAGTCATTGGTGGCCGTGATTACCACCGCTAATGGGGGCTGCGTTCCCAGGCCAGTGAGGGAGAGAGGGCTCAGAGAGGTTAAGTGACTTGCCTGGCGTCACAGGGCGCATAATGGGAGAGCAAGGTCCAAGGCGCCCAGTTTGGCCTCTCCCCCTCCCCCAAGGCCAGGCGGCTCCCCAGAATGGATGTCTCTCAGAGCGGTTCCTAAGCGCTGGTTTCCATAGCAGCGGGGCCATTCCTGCACAATGGATCCCCCATCTTCGCTGGGCTTTGCTACTGTGGGGGCTGCAGGGGCGGGAGATGCTCTGTCTGGGGGGGACAGCGGGTGGGAGGTGGAGAGCATTCGGAAGTCATGGGGACCCCCAGCCCTTACAGAAGGGCCACTCTTTTATTTCAGTCCTTCCATTTCAGCTCTGGGCTTGGTTCACTTCTAGGCAGAAGGTGGGGAGAGAAGATAAACAAGAAGACACCAGAACCAGAAAATGGGAAAGACAGAGACAAAAGAAATCAGGCAGAAGACAAGACAGAGAAAAACGGAGAAGCATGCAGACATGCTCTGCGGACAAATCATTTCATCTTTACCACCTGGGGAGGTGGGTTCTGTTTGACTCCCATTTTGCAGATGTGGAAACTGAGGGCAGAGGCAGGGCTTCTCAAAGTCTAGCCCAAGAGCCAGCCTATCTCACCTGAGCTGTGGCAGGGAGGGTACTGAGTAAAAAACACAGGTTCTCTGACTTTGCGCTGGACCCAGGCCATCAGAATCTCTGGAGTGGGGCCAGGGATCTGCACTCAGGAATCCCCTAGGAAAATTTTCTAGAGAGTAAAGTTTGAGAGTGTCCCCTCCCGGGATGGCTGCTCTCACTCTGCCTACGCTTATGCAGCACAGAAATGCAGAGCCCGGGTTTAGGACCCAGGAGGGCATGAGAAAGAGAGGAAAGTGACAAAGAGAAGCTTTTCAAAGCAAGACAGATATGCCTCAGAAGAGGAGGTAGAGGAGGAAATAGGTAGAAAGAGGCCTGCGGGGGAGAAGTCCGCAGAACTCTAGGGAAGGATCGATCTGCTAGGGCTGGAGCGAGCTCTGTAGACCATCTGCCCTGAGCACAGCCCCCCGCTCGAGTCTTACAATGAGAGGAGTCTTACAATGAGAGGAGACCTGTCCTGTTGCTCTCATATCCTAGATGAGGAAGAGGAGGGCTGCCCAGCAAAGGAGCAGAGCCAGGCTGGAGCCCCAGAGCCCAGCCTTGGGAGAAGAGCTGGCTCTCACCAACAGGCAGGAGAAAGCTTACGGAGAGAAGGGCACCTAGGTGTGCAGAGTCAGCAGAGCTCTCCCCAGCCCCGGAAAGGACCCCGACAGCTCCAGGCTGGGGTCTGGGTGCATGTGGCCAGGAGCTCCAGAGGCCTGGGCCACAGGCTGGTGGCCTGTCTGCTTTCCTTCCCCCATCAGGCAGGCAGAGAGGAGGCTCAGACCTGGACCCAGATCTTTTCCCTACCGCTGGCTACCTGGGTGGCCACAGGTTAGCTGCTTAGCCTTTCTGTGCCTCAGTTTCCTCACCCACAAGTTGGGGATACCAATGAGACCCATCTCAAAGTGTTGTTGGGAGGTCCCTTCTGACGTGGCCAGGAGCGGGACCTAGAACAGAACCCGTGCAAATGTCTAGAAAGAGCTGGCTCTCAGGAAGTACCAAAAAGCACAGCAGTCCTATAAAAGGTCATCACAAGTGGTGTGTTTCTTGGGGGTCTCTTTGCCCTGACCTGGGACAAGGGAGGGGAAGAAGCTCCCAGTGAGTCCTGCTTATCTCTGAGTCCAGGGCAGACCTATGAAACAGTCACTGGTAGAGGGGAAACAATGACCCCACTTCTGCTGCTCCAGGTCCCCGCCCCAGCGAGCCTCATCGGGGCTTCCTGGGGAGCTCTCCGGCCCTGACTCATGTGAGAGAGTTCGCATCCTAATCTGCTCTGCCCAGATGCTGCGGCAGCTCTCATGGGCACCACCAAGTCCACTGGGCCTCTCTGCCAGGAACTCTTGGGCCCCTTAGGCACCGAGGGAGGCCTGGGGATGTCCCCTTCACCCTACTGGGAGGAATGCATTGTCCCATTTTACAGATGAGACAGAGGCTCCAAGAAGTAGTGACTCACCCCAGGCCACAAGGTAAACGGTAGAACTGGGACCCACACCCGCCACTGGCTGGGCTCTAGTTGCATCCAATGGCTTCTGCTCTGTACAGAGCATAGGTGATATGTGTGAGCTAGTCCTTACCTGCATCCTTCTCACTGGCTGGGACCAAGCAGAGGAGGAATGAGGTCTTCCCCATGCGATGTGCTGGGAGCGGGTGGCAGCAGCTGAGATTTCCCAAACACGCTAGGCATGCTCCCTAGGATGGTTCACATCGGGACTCGTTACCCGTCTCCATGGGTGTGTGTGTGTTTGTGTGTGTGTGTCTGTGAGTGTGTGTGTGTCTGTGAGTGTGTGTGTGTGTGTGTGTGTGTGTCTATGAGTGACATCCCTCAGGCCGTGATGAGTAGCCAACTTTGGTCCAGCACCTGTTTTGAAATGTGGACCGTCTTGGGTTAAGTGGGAAGTGGGGATGGTTGGCAATGAGCCTTATGACCGACCACTGGGCCTTTCTCCAGGAGTGCTGGCCAACGTGAGTTTCCCACCTTCACTCTTCTGCAAATGCAGACCAACTCCAATATCAGGTGTGATGGCATTCGGCTGCATTTTACATGGTTGGATCTTTGGGGCTCTGCTCACTAGATGAAGGTGAGTCCGTTATCACTCCTCCAGTTCTGGATGAAGAACACTGAGGCCCAGGAATTCCAAGGGGGGGAGGATTTGAACCTGGTACGTGGATGCTAAGACCTGTTCCCTGCTCCTGCTTCCTGGTTCTCTGGGAAGGGAGGGATGAGGCCAGGTTACGAGGTGGAACAGCAGCTCAAGTGGAAAACAAGCAGGAGTCAAGACAGATAACAAGGTGGAGGGGATGAGGTTGTGGAGCGGCAGCACAGGGCCTGCTGGGCAGGGCCAACTGGGCTGCTGGACAGAGGGAGTGGAGCGCATCCACCACGGACGGCATCCCATGAGCCCCTGCACAGTAGGGGCTGTGACGGCGGCCATCTCATCTTGTCGACCACATGATGCTATTAGAAAGACAGAGGTCCGGTCATGCCCTCTGCCCATAAGCTCCCATGGCTCCCCGCTGCACACTGAGAAAACTCCAAGTCCTTGCAGTGGCCTGGGAGGTCTTGCCCTACCGGCCCCGCTCTTGCCTGACCTTGACTCCAGCCGGTCTCCCCACACTCACGTGCTCTGGACCTGCCCGCCTGCAAAGCTCTTCCCTGAGACCCCTGCATGGGCCCCTCACTTTGCCAAGCTCTTTTTGAGGGAAGCCTTCCCTGACCAGCATCTCCCCAACCCACTACCCTTCCCCTTTCGTGGTTTAATTCTTACTTCCTGCGGCACTTATCATCGTCTAGTACGCCATGTGTTGACTCGTTTGTTTAGTGTGTGGCAACCCTGCGATAATGTCAGCTCCATCAGGACCAGGATGTTGTCTGTTTTGTTCACTGCCATGTCCCCGGAGCCTAGAACAATGCCTGGCACATAGTAGGTGCTCAATAAAAACAATTGTGGAATGAATATAAGTGACAGCAAGAATCTTGCTTGATCATCATCATCATCATCCCTCTACAAGTCGCTTTCTCTGAGGCTCAGAGAAGGCTGGGAACTTACCCAAGGTCACACAGCAAGGAAGAGGGTGTGGTGGGTACCCAGGTCCCCCACAGGAAGGACGGACTTACTTCCTGGCTGCTGGGATGTAGTAAATGGAGTCTCAAAGACCCAAAGACCCTAAAATGCAACATAGTGCAATCATAGGGTGAGGGAACAGCCGAGCTTTTCAGTGATCTGGGCCGTCACGAGTAGAGGTGTGAGATTCACACTGCCCACCATCCCCAGAGAGACCTGGGGCCACTGCTGTGTGGTGCACCTGACTCGCATTAACTCCTCCATTCTTCCCAACAGGCCTCAAGGGTGGTTACTATTATTATCATTCCGCTTTATAGATGGGCAAACTGAGGCTCAGAGAAGCTAGGAAGTCTGAAGTCTCAGAGCTGGGAAGTAGCCAGGGGCAGGATCCAAACCCAGGCCTTCTGGCCCCAGAGCTCAAGCTGTCATCTCCCTTCCCAATCCCTAGGCCAGGTGTGCGGTTTGGACGTTATTTTGGAGTCTTGGGATAAATCCCTGGAGCCTGTCTCGAAGAAGTAAGACTGAGTGCAAGTAACGTTTCCTAAGGCGCGATCTCAAACTGCTAAGGGAAGCTTTACCCCAGAAGCGTATCAGGCATCCCACATCCACCTCCACACGGAGACAAAGGTGAGAAGTCTGCTCCAAGGCTGCTCCCATAGCAAAAGCCTTCAGAGTGATGCTTCCTGAAGTGTCTCCTCACCCTGACCACAGCCCAAACCCCCTGGTACCGGGGATCCCTGAGAGAAGCATTGGTCCCCTCCCCTGTCCCCTCTGTCCTGGTTCTGCCTCCTGCATGGACTCTGGGACTCTGGTCCCTGAGTCCCAGAGTCCCTGGGACCCAGGGACCAGAAAACGGACTCTGGAGCGTGTGGCGTAGGACAGTCCTGGCTAACGCCTGCACTCCCTTGGAAAGCCTTGCCCAGCCTGCAGGTGTCTTTACTTAGCTCCTTTTACTCTGTGTTTCCTGAGGAATTGCTGTGTGCCATGTGGCGTCACAGTCAAAACCTCACTTAAGCCTCAAACAATTCTGCGCATGGAGTCGTTTTGCAAAGCAGCCAATCAATATTTATTGAGCACTTGCTGTATGCCTGACACTTAACTAGACCCTGGGATGCAGCATAGAGGAAGAAGACAGACCAAGGACCTGGCTCTCAGGAAGCTTAGGGTCCATGCAGATAAGACAGATAGTTGGGGAAGGAGGTCATGGAGACCAGAGTAGGATAAAGAGAAATGCAGCAGGGCTGGGGAAGCACAGAATGGGAGCTCAATAAATATCTTTGGTGGAACGAAAGCTCGGAGGCCCCGCAGGGTCATAGCTCTTGGTATGACCTCCAAAGTACCACCCTATTGTAGTGATTAGAGCAGGGTAGCTGCTGTAACCGACAACCCCAGGGGCATCTGAGTGGCTCAGTGGGTTAAGCCTCTGCCTTTGGCTCAGGTCATGATCTCAGGGTCCGGGAATCAAGCTCCGAATCAGGCTCTTTGCTCAGTGTGGAGCCTGCTTCTCCCTCTCTCTCTGCCCGACTCTCTGCCTACTTGTGAACTCTCTCTCTGCCAAATAAATAAATAAAATCTTTAAACAAACAAACAAACAAAAACAACAACCCCAAATCTCAGTGGCTCAACCCAATAACGTGAGTTTCCCACTCATGCTATTGTCCTACATGGGTCAACTTGTCCCAGTCATTGGGACTCCCCACTCCAGTGGCTCTGACATACCTTTGGGGGATGGAGCTCCTTTCTGGATCTCTGCGTCCACCAGTGGAAGAAAGGAAAGGGTAGAGTTTGGAGGACCAAGTTTTCATGGGTACACTTGGAAGGGGCTCATGGCCACCTCATCTGGTCTGTTTGGGGACCCAGCAATGATGGAGGATGGAGGGATAAGGTCATGACACAGGAACTCCTCCTGGTCTTTTCAGTGAGGGTGAGTAGGAAGGAGGCGTGGATTCGGGTAGCCATTAACTTCTACCCAGTAGACATCCACTCTAGGATGCCGGTCAGGATCCCTTCCATTTCCATAGATAAAACCCCAACTTGCACTCACTTAATAAGAAAAAGGAATGTCCTAGTTCTGGTCTGGGAAGGCCATTTCAGGAATAGGTGGACAGAGGGGTTCCACAGTCATCTTTTCTGCTTAGCTGTATCTCCACATGTAACATTTAAACCGGCTCTCCACATGTAACAGGGAAGAGGGCCATTAACAAGCAGACCAAGACTCATGTGCCCCAAGATCAGCAATCTGGCCGGAGAGAGGGCTTCTTTCTCCTCCATGTCATATATCCACGTATGTGTCCATACATCCAACCCAGAAAAATCACTTTGGTCCTCCACAATGCCCAAGACCACCCTCGTCTGAGTGCCCTTAATGGAAAGCTCAGAGAAAGGACCATTTTCCCAACAAGGGACTCAGACAGGTAATACCACGAAGCCCACCATGGGGGCCTTATGAGAACCTCCTGTGAACACCGAGCATATCACAGTCCTAGATGTCAAACTGGGTAGGAAACTTGAGAAAAATCAACGGCTAATATCTTTTTGAATAGTCCATTTTTAGGATCCAGGTGCGGACCCAGTGATTTGACAGTGACCACACAAGTTTTCCTTTCGCCCTCACTCAAGCTCGGAGTAGCCAAGGAGCTTGGAGATGAAGGACAAATTTCAGTTTATAGAAAGCCATCCAGACAACGTGGCTTGGACATGCGGGCACGTGGAACAGCTCACACCGGCCGGCAGCACTGGATAGCTCTACCTCTCTGGTCACAGGTCGATGGATGAACACAGAGCACATCCTCAGACCCCAGAGGCAGAGCCTATCTTCACAGACAGACTGATAGGGAGCTCAACCCTTCCTCCCAACTCAAGGTCAGTCAGTCCAGGATTGGACTAGGACCCCTGGGAAGCACGAGCCTGCCGCCCCTAGATGGGAGTGCTCCCGCTTCCTATGAAAGGCACGAGGGGTAGGGAAGTCAGGGAAAGAAGCATGTTTGTTTTCCTTTCTTTTTGGAAAATGGCTATTTAAATAACACAATCTACTGTGAAATTTATAAAAGAAAAAAAAAAACGAAACAGGAAAGAATTGTAAAAATGCAAGCCACCTTCAATTCTACCATCTAGCATTAAGTTTCGTTACATGTGCTGTGTATCCCTCGGGCCTTTGTGAGTGTATGTGTTTAAACAAAATTAGAATCAAGCTTTATGCATAATTTCCTATCTCGCTTTCTTTAACGTTCTATATAAAGCACTTCAGCATGTCCATGAGGCTGCGCACAGCATGGGAGCAGGGGGCAGGCCCCTGTGTGTACGTGGTGACCGCTCTGTTCCTGGGGGCCTGACGTGTGTGCCGTGCTCAAAACTCTTGCCCCAAAGAACAATACTAACACCTCATATTTATTAGGTGACTTCCAGGCATCACGAAGCAGCATCTAATGACATCCTCACAACAAGCTTATGCAGTCGGCACTTCTCTAAACCACATCTCGTTACAGAGGGGGAAACTGAGGCCGGGAGAGGCGAAGTTACTTGTACAAGGTCACACATCTGTGCTACATCTCTGCATAGATACTTCCCCGCACATGCATTTTCCCCACTGACGCATTTTCTTGCCATATTCCACATTCCACCAGGGACTGGGGTGGGGGGTAACTCTGTGTCCCTGAGACCAGAGGCTCCCTATTCAAGAAGAGAAAGAGGCTCTGGGGCCTCCTGCCTAGTGTCTGATCAGTCTCCACTTAGCCAACCTTAACCTGCCTGCATCCGGATAACCTTGGGTCCATCCCTACTTTGGGCCATGTTGCCCATCCACCACCCCCCCGCCCTGATGGCAGGGTGCATTATGCCCATGTATTATCCCGCACAACTTCATATCCCTTCGGTCTGTCTTTCCTTCTTCAGGGCGATCTGGCCCTGCGTCCGGCTGTAGGCACCAGAGTCTGTGCCGGGACTCTCTCCGGCCACCGGAGCTGCTCAGCTCCTAAACCTGCATGGCAGGTCAGACATGCCAGGGAATGGATGCTTCCTGGGAGCAGCCCTCAGCCAATTAGTATAGCAATTGACATTTAAATGTTCCAGGTCCTTTGCCATCCGGGGGCACGACCCGGGACACAGGATCCCAGAGCTTCCTAGCAGAGTTCAGCTCCACTCCATTTTTACTAAACACTCCATGGCTTCCTCTCTTTTCTCTTCACTTCTTCACCTGCAATCAGTGCTTCTGGGGATCACCTCCCACATACATTTGAACCCTTGGCTCAGGGTCTGCTTCTTAGGGAACCCAAGCTGAGACTTCTACCCTCCTTTTTGCCCTACAGCCATGACCCACCCTAGTCCAATACCCGCTGCATTACCTACAGGCTGTCTCCAGTCTGTCCCCACCAATCCATGCCCCACACTTGTCCCCAGAGTCACCTCTTAAAATATGTTTTGTCCACCCCCATGACTTTGTTGATTTCCCCTTGCCTCCAAGTGGAAATCCTCAACACCGAGATCTGGGCTGGTGTGCTTGTGTTCTACCAACCTCACCAGGATTCCACCCACTGAGGCAAAACCGGCGTCCTACGTGTAGGCCCCGTCAACCTGCCTCCCGTGCCCCTCTGCCTTTGCACTTCCGTTCCACCTGCCTGGCAGGCCCTTTCCTATTTCGGTACTCAGAAAACTTCTGCTCATCAACAAGATCCATCTCAGAAGTCACCTCCTCTCTGAAGCTTTCCCAGACTGCACTAGATACTGAAACCTCTTCCTTCTTCTGTGCCCCATTGGTAGCCATTATTCATCCCTTTTATCCAGGGACTTGTCTTATCGGATTGCAACAATCTGGGTTTTCAAATTTTTAAAATTTTTTTAAAAAAAAATAGGCTCCACACTGGCAGCCCCAAGGCAGGGCTTGAATTCATGTCCCTGAGATTAAGATCTGAGCTAAGATCAGGAGTCAGATGCTCAACCCAACTGAGCTACCCAGGCGCCCCTGAAATGATCTGTTTCTGTGTCTGTCTTCCTCAAAGGACTTTGGGCTCCTTGTAAATCAGGCTGAGTCTTCCTCAGCTCTTTCACTCCCTGGTGCCCAGCACTGACCCTGGGACAAATTAAGCTTCCAGGGAATACAGGTGTCGCTTGCTAGTCAAACCCTTGCTCCAATCCATGCAAAACTTAGGAACCAGTACATTGCGTAACATGGCATCTCTCACGATTCTGAACCCATTGTCCAATATTCCGCAACCGGAACTCTGGAGTGGCATGGATTTGGATGGCAAGAGACACTTGCCTATGAATGGATTAATTGCTTAATGAATAAGGGAGTTCAAAGCTGAGAACATTCATCCACTCTGGGCACAGACCTGCGTGAAGTTGGTAGAGAGGAGGGAAGGAGGGAACATGGAGATGCCAAGCCAGAGCCAAGAAAGTTGTTTTGCTTTGGAATATATTATTTTTGCAGGTTGCTATAGTTACCGCTGTGAAATTAAAAATTAAAACCTTGTGAAAGAGAGAGGGTTGACTGAGATGAGGCAGTTCCTTGACAGGCTGAGTTATTTATCTTTTCCCCATGTAACATCTGGTTATGTGCTTGCAAATTTATTTTTAATTCAGGGCTCTAAAAAGGATTTCGCGGTGGTGCAAGGTGCCCGGATGATCGGCTCGGGCGGGGAAGGTACACTGGGTGGTGTCTCGGGGTAATTGGTGACCTCCAGCCTGTCCCCTGGGACCTTGCTCCTGCTTCTGACACAGCCTCTAGGAGCCAGGGGGTGGCTCGAAGGCGTTCCGAATCCCCTGCCCATCAAAAGGCAGCTGTAACCATGGTTCCCAGATGCTAAGCCTGGATGGAGGCTGCTTGCTGTGGGCTCCTGTGGTTCTCGAAGCACAAGGACAAGCACTGCTGGAAGTGGAGGGACACGTTGTGTTTGTACATCTCCAGATGGTTCGTGAACGTCTGCGACCCTCTGTGTCTCCTAGGAGCCTCCTGACCCCTTAAGGTGACGTCCAGAAAGGCAGTGAGTGGTTTTGTGACCACAGCACCGGCTGGAGTTAGGAGGTGGGCCCTTGCTGGCTCTGTGACCTTGGGGAACCCCCTTCCCTCTCTGTTCAAACTATTCTCCCAATTCTTCAGAGAGGGGTTGGAGTCTGAGGTAAGCTCTTGGGGCCTTATTCTAGGAGTCTGAATGAGCACAGGGATTCGCCAGGCTCTATCTGTGCTTGTTTTTGTGTTTCTGCCTGATCACCTGTGGTGGCCGTCTGGGAACCCAGAACAGCCTACGCGATGGAGCTCAGATGTCACCTCTGAAGATGACAGCCCACCCGGAATGGCCCTTCCACCCCACCCCCTCCTGGCATCCAACACCTGTGGGTACCATGTACTTTTTGCCTGTCCTCTGTCTTCCCTTTGAGGATGGGAACTCCACGAGGCAGGTCTTTGGTCTGTCTTGGTCGCAGCAGGGCCTGGCACACTGTGGGACTCCGTGGATGTTTGTCCAGTGAATGAAAGAATGGCCGAATGAATGAGGGAGTGAGGGAAGGCAACAGTCATGGGTCCCTGCTCAGTGCCAGACGACAACGGACAAATTAAGAGACTTTGCAGCACAGGGGAAATGAACGAGACCACAAGCTCGCGGGGTAGGAAATATGAGTGTCAAAGGCAAGTCTGGAGGAGGGCATCGATCCCCTCAACATGGCTGGCATGCACATGTGTGAGTGCATGTGTGTATATCAGTGGCAAGGGGGAAATCCTTTTCTGCTGTGGTAGAAATGATCATACGAGGTACGTCCTAGAAAAGAATTGGCTGTATAAAGCCTAAATTCTCTTACAAGAACAAAAGTCATGGGGTGCCTGGGTGGCTCAGTAGGTTAAAAGCCTCTGCCTTGGGACGCCTGGGTGGCTCAGTTGGTTAAGCGGCTGCCTTCGGCTCAGGTCATGATCCCAGCGTCCTGGGATCGAGTCCCACATCGGGCTCCTTGCTTGGCAGGGAGCCTGCTTCTCCTTCTCCCTCTGCCTCTGCCTGCCACTCTGTCTGCCTGTGCTTGCTCTCGCTTCTCTCTCTATGACAAATAAATAAATAAAATCTTTAAAAAAAAAAAGCCTCTGCCTTTGGCTCAGGTCATGATCTCGGGGTCCTGGGATCGAGCCCTGCATCGGGCTCTCTCCTTGGCGGGTAGCCTGCTCCCTACCCCTGTCTGCCTCTCTGACTACTTGTGATCTCTCTCTCTGTGTCAAATAAATAAATAAAATTAAAAAAAAAAAAAAAGAACAAAGGTCATAATGTTCTGGGATCAAGACCTTCTCAGTATGGGCCACGACGCCATATATGTGCTCCAATCTTCACAAAAGCCCCACCATGACAGCAAGGCTTGTTTGTTATTCCCTGCTGTATCTCGAGTGCCCGGAGCAGGCGAGGGACCTAATACCCATTCATAGGATGGATGAATCTCCATTTTATATTCAAGGTACCTGCTCAGAAGGGGTGAGTGACGTGTCCAAGGACACATAGCTAGCCAATGCCAGAACCAAGATGGAAGCTAGGTCTGTTGGGCTCTGCCCAGCTAGAGAAAAAGAGATCTTCTTCTCTGGTGGCTTCTTCCTAACCCCTGAGCTATTGCTTCCCCACAGATGTGCCTCTCCCACCCTTGTCCCTCCCCCACCCTCTGTACTTCCTCTGCTTAGCACGAAGTCTGAAAGACCTTGGGCTGGGTGGGGTGGAAATAGAGCCAAGATGTTGGAGCCCTGAAAACTGCAAACCCAGCCCAGGGCCCTGGTGTCTTTGAAGAAGCCTCCTGGTTTCTTGTCATTCTCTGCTCTGCTTGATGGGGCTGGTGTGGGAGGAACGGAACATCTTGTGGGCAGACGGATCCCAAACTTCTTGACTGGTCTGGACTCATTACTCAGGCTCCCCCACGGGGGAGCTCCCAAAGCATGGCTGAAGCCCTGGGCCTGTGTTCGGCGGGGATGAAGAATTAAAGAACCATCAGACACCCACAGCTTGATGAGGGGGGTGCCATGTAGCTGGCAAGGCTGTGTGTCCAGGCCAACTCTGCTTTCAGGTGGAGGCCTTTAATTTCCGACAGTTGTTCATGGCACCCAGAGCAACAGATACCAGTGGCCGAGGGGCCTGCTTGGATTATTCTAGAGACAGAGGACATACCCTGGGGTGTATGTGTGGGGGGCATGGCAGCCAGCCTGACCAAGGTTCCAACCTTGCTGCCTCCTGGACATGGCTGGTAATCATAGGGAAGTCTGAACTTAGTTCCCCTTTTGACGTCTTTGTATCGTCTGTAAAACCGGAAGATGGCCCTTGTTTCTCAGGGTCATTGAGAGTTTGGAGTTAGATAATGTCAACTGTAAAGTGCTTTATCGGGGTGAGGGGTCTTATCAAGAGGAATGCAGCCGCTGTTTGCTCACAGTCTGCCTCCCTGCTAGGATGTGAGCTCTGCTGGTGAGGACTTGGCTGGCTTTGGTCACCTGTGGGCACCTGGCACTTTGCATGTCCTCAATAAGTATTTACTTCATAATCAAATGAAGGGTAGGTCCCTTGGGTAATCGTGGGCCAAGTCAAATGTGGTGCCTGGAGGTCCAAGTTTCTGCAGACTTGGTACCCCAAAATTTTCATGTCCGTAGATTCCAGACGAGATCCCTACTCCGTTCCTCACAATTCTCCAGTGGGTTCGTGTCAGGTCGTCTGGTGACTGGTGACAGTGGGCGATTAATTGCTCAGGAGCATTTTCAGAGCCTCGATCCAGGCTAAGGCGTATGCTACTGCATTAGGGAGAAATTGGGAGGGGGAGAGGGATGGCCCCTGTGAGGCAGGGGGATTCCACAGATGGAGCTTGGGCTTGGGGTCCCATCTCATCCCCACCATTAGCAGAATTACTAATACATTCAGCTACAAGTAGCAGAAACCCTACCATAACCTGGCTGGTGCTTACTGTCCAAATGGCAAGAAGTCCATGGTGGGCCCTATCCTGAGAGTGGGGGCTTGTTTGTTATTCCTTGCCGTATCTCAAGTGCCCAGAGCAGGCGAGGGACCCGATACACATTTATGGGATGAATGAGTCTCCATTTTATATTCGAGGTACCTGCTCAGAAAGGGTAAGTAACATGTCCAAGGACACACAGCTAGCCAATGCCAGAACCAAGAACGAAGCCAGGTCTGTTGGGGTCTGTCCTGCTGGAGAAAGGAGAACTTCTTCTCTGGTGGCTTCTTTGTAACCAGTGTGGCTCCTGCTGATGCCCCCGGGCCCTGGGCTCCAATCACCAGAGCTTTTGCTGTCTTCCACATGTAGCCCTTTGTCCTCTTTCCTGGGGCTTCATAGTTTCAGGATGACTGCCAGGTCTCAGGCGTTGCATCTTCATTCCATGGAGGAAGAAGGCGAAGGACTAAGTAAAAAGTAAAAAGAAAGGGTTTTCTAGATGCTGTCTCTGAGGCTTCTACCTAAATCTCACCAACCACATCAGTGCCTCTTGCTACCCTGGCTACAAGGCAAGCTGGGAAAATCACGTTTTTGGTTTTCTAGTAGCTAGTGTGAGAGGATGTTAGTTGTGTGCATGGCAGCGGTCCATACATGGCTTCAACAGCTCTCCGGGGGTTCCCCATACCCTAAAGTCCCCTTCACCCATGTTCACTAATGCTTGAACTTCCAGAAGAAGGTCCTCTCCCCACTGACAGAGCAGCAATCAAGATGTGGGATGCGTAATCCCCACTCTACCAAGTCCCAGCTGCGTGCCAGGCACGTTCTGTAACCTTGATGTGCCTCATCTCTGTGGAATGGGAATCATGGTCCTTCCCCATGGGGTTTTTTATGAGGACACAGAATTGTGCCTGCTTCTTCAATTGTTGCTCTGATAAGCTTGGAGGCCAGTGAAAGCAGTAAGGCCCCAACATCAGAGGGTTGGTCCCACCTTGGCCTCAACCTACTGGGTGTCTTTGGGTAGGCTCTTGCTCCTCTCTGGGCGGTTGTCCCCTCTGTGTAGTGAGGGTCTGGAATCCGACGGTCCCTATCGGTGTCTCCCGATGGGACTCAGGCAGCCTGTGGCCATGCCTTCGCCGAGAGCCAGACCTTGTATGGAGGGTGGCAGGGTCCTCAGGGGGATGGTGGGGGGAGTCTGAGGACTGCTCCAGGCATGCTGACTGCAGGTTCCTCCCTCCCAGGCTTGGCAAGTGGTGCTGGGCAGAACCTCTCTCTGTCTCTGAGAGGCCTGAACTGCCTTCCCACACCATCCCCCCCCTCAACCTTCTCCCCTCTTGCTTCCCCTCTTTCCTTCTCTAAATATCACTTCCTCTCCCTCCCTACTGTTTTCAGAAGCCAGCTTCCTGCAGCGGGAGGCCCTGCTTTGGGGAAGGCGTGATAAAGACCCTCTGTGACCTGGTGTTTGTTTTTTTCTGGGAATAGGTCTGAGATTTGCCTCTGTCCTGTCAGGGGAACTTGTCCCTTCATGGGCTGGTGACCTGAGCAAGGTCCCACTCCCCTCTGGACCTCAGTTTCCCCACCTGTAAAATGTGGCAGCTGAGGGGCTCCTGGGTGGCTCAGTGGGTTGGGCCTCTGCCTTCGGCTCAGGTCATAATCTCAGGGTCCTGGGATCGAGCCCTGCATCAGGCTCTCTTCTCAGAGCCTGCTTCTTCTTCTCGCTCTGCCTGCCTCTCTGCCTACTTGTGTCAAATAAATAAAATCTTAAAAAAAAAAAAAAGGCAGATGAATGGCGTCATATGGAGGCTCCCAAATAGACTGAATTTTGATGGCAGGGAGCATTTCTGAGCCTGCGAGGTGGAGGGCCCATGGTGGCACAGGCTGCAGGTGGCGCATCAGTCACATGGACCCTCAATGTGGGATTGAGACCATTGCAAGAAGGGGGTGCATTTGGCAGGGCTCCCGTGTCCCTGCCCCCCACTTCCTCGGGCAAGTGGCTTCTCTTTGATCTGTTTCTTATACCAGCATCCACTGCCACTGGGTTTGGAAGATTGGACTCCGAAGTTAAAATCAGAAGTTTGAAAGTAATAGCTAATGCTTTAAATTTATATGCTATAAACTTGCCATGTGCCATGCACTCCGCTAAGTATCTCTTCACACATATTAATTTGTGTAATCTTACAGCTGTGCAATGAGATCGGTCCTGGTACAAGTTCTGTTCTAAAGCCTGGGACATGGAGCAAAGAGAAACTTAGAAACCTGCCCGGTCAGATGGCAAAACAAGTGGGGTTTGAACCTAGGCAGTCTGACTCCTCATTTCCATTTTCTCCCCCAGAAAGCCGCTTATTTAGTTTCGCTTCTGGGGTGGGGAACTCTGTTACAACATTCCCCCAAATTCATTGCCTGGCTATAGCTTGTATACCTACAAGGACAGGGAGCTCACTACCTCCCTGGGGACTAGCAGTCGCCTGGACCAATTTAAAAACTCTTCCCCAAGTTGGTGGACTCCTGAATGAGTCCGCAGGGCTCTACATGGTTTCCTGGGAAACAAGAGCAACCTGCACAGCCCCCAGGGATCTGGTGTGGCCTGGACTACAGATGGAGAAATCTAGAAGGAGCTAGCATGCCTCGTGTTTAGGGGCCAAGGGAGAAGGCGTAGGGTGGATAGCGGAGTGACAGCTCCGCATGTGTGGCCGGGACTAATTTCCCTCCCTGAGCTTGAATTCTGTCTTTGTTAAATGGCACTTACCATACCGCCTTGTCTGTGGGGGCAGGCATGAGACTTAAGAGAAGCTACCCTAAGTGCCTAGCTTGCAGGTTGCATGGAAACTGTGAGCTGGTATCCTGGCATCCTCATTGCCCCCGTCATCTACAGGGTCTGTCTTCTTGCTCTGGAATTTGGGAATCACCTTGGCCAGTGACTTGATCAAAAACTAAGGACGCAAGAAACTTGATGTTTGGGTCTGAACAGTCCTCTTCGGCACGTAGAACATAACAAGACCCAGAGAAGGGTAGGGTCTTGCCTAAAGCTTGAGGCTAGTCAGTGGCAGAAAAAAACCCCATCATCCTGTGGTGCTTTCATGGCCCTGGACTCTCTTGGAAACCTGAGGTCAGAGATCAGAAGCAAGCCCAGGGGGAGGAGGAGGCTGGTTCTTGGGCACTTGGTGCTGGAAGCAGCGGGGAGTTTCTTCCAGAGGCACAGCATAGGTGGGTTGACCAGGTGTTCGAATCCAAATATCTGGATGTATTGTTTGACCAGGGATTTCTGTGCCTAGACCTGGGTGTGAGGCACAGTTTGGAGGAAGGTAGCGTGGACAGAGCAGTACTATAGACTTTTAGAAATATGTTTACGTGGTTTCGGCATACAAGGGACAGGACACCTGTGTGCTCCAGTAGGACTCAGGAAGTACACGTGGGCTTGAACCCCGGTTCCTCCCACTAACTTGCTGTGCTAGTGACCACTCTGAGCCTCAGTGAGTTCATCTAGATGGGGTTGTTGAAAAGATTCAATGGGACAACGGCTGCTGAGTAGCTAGAAGCCCAGAATTGGTAGCTAAAGTAGCTAAAAACCCAGATTTTAATCATATTTAAAAATGAGATTTGACATCGCAATCCAATTTTTGCCTCGTCTTGCAAACAATCAGAAAGATTCAGCTGTCTTAAACTGCTTTCTCAAAGAGGCCGAGCTGGGCATCTCAGATCTATAACTGGGCAGAAGAGCACGTGCTCTCAGATCTGTCAACCCCCACCCCCAGGACTGCAGGCAGGTTCAAGGTCAGCTGGTCCAGCCTCCTACCCCAACAAACCTGCCCCGGGGCCACTGAGGCAGCTGCCCAGCTCCAGGAAGAGAGATTTTAAGAGAAGGAAATCCCACCCCTGGAGGTGTTTGCTCAGGCCTGCTCAGGATGAATATTTCCTTTCATAATGTGGCTAATCACTTTCCCCTCCAGGCAGGAGTGGAGGCTGTCCCAAGCTCCTGCAGCTGCGGTGCCCTGTGGGCTCTTAATCAATGTTACATGGTAATTAATAATAGATCCTCCTGCTTCGGCACCATCACTCCCGGCTCTCCACTCCCTCTGACAAGCTGGCATCTTCCCCACCAGATGAGGCCAGAATCAAAGGCCTGAAATGTGAACCGAAAACTTTTCCTCCAGTAGCTTGTGGGAAGAACCAGGAAAACTTGAAGCCCTGCCAGGTCTGGCACTGGGGGCGAATCTCATCCTGCCATTGCTAAGACCCCGATGAATGATCAGCCCCACTCTAGGGAGGGCGCAACAGCTTGGCGCTTCCATTCATTCATCCTTGTGGTTCTGACTGTCCAGGTGCACAGCAGTATGACTCGCTCGGTCTGCTGTGGACCAAGTGTCAACATTTCTAACAAGTTCCTAACATCGCCGCGGATCCGGGAACTAAGATTTGGGAACGACTGATTTATTTCACTAATTCTCATCCAGAGCAAGCAAGTGCCAGGCACAGGGAGTACATCTATGAATAATGCAGAGGTGGCACCTGCCTTCTTATTGGGTGGAATGCACCCGGCACAATGTCACATGGTGGGTAGGGAAGTAAGTTCTAGAATCAGACATGCTTGGTTCAAGCTTTAGCTCTGCTTGTGTTGCTCTCGGATTCTGGGCCATGTCGCTGGTTCTTTGGATCCTCTGCAGCTGTCTAATGGAAACAGGTCTCTCTCCTGCCTCAGATATTCGCTGTGAGGGTTAAATGAGGGTTGTAAGAACATGCACTCAGATATGTTCATTAGAACAATAATAATAGTGCACCATTAGTAATTATGTTATTATTATTGTCATTGGGTCATTGTGCAAGCTTGGATAGCTAGGTCCAGAGGGAGTTGGGATTCGTTTATTTACTCGTTAATCCATTGGACACTTGTGTCTTGAACAGCAGGTATGTACCAGGTGTTGGAAACACAGGTGAACCCCAGAGCTGAACTCCCTACTATCACAGATAGTGTTTGCTAATGTGGCCATTAGCAAATACATACAGAAGAGATAAGTGCTACAAAAAGAAAGCAAGTGGGGCATGGCAGGGCAGGACATAGATGTCAGGGCTCTCTAGTTATGGGCGGGTGCATTTTGGTTAGAGAGCACAGCAGTTGCAAAGGCCGGGAGTTCTGTGCAGGTGCAAAGGCCCGGTAAGGTTTGTGCACATATCCTACCCGGATGTCTAATGGCATTGCCCCTCCCCTCCCTTGTGAGGACCAGAGATGCCACATCCTGTGCCTCAGGGTGTCTGGTCTGGTGACAGATACCACCTGCTTCCGACTCAGCTGGTCCCTCTGTGACCTTACACAGATCACTTCCCTCTCTGAGCCCCATTTGACTTAACTGCAAAGTGGGGACAATCATCTCACTTACACCTCAGAATGTGCTCAGGGGCAGAGGAAATCTAGGCGGTGAAACTGATTTGCAAGCTGGACACTTAGTAGGTGCTCAACAAATGGGGGTCATCGCTATTCCGTCCCCTCCCTCCTCTCTTCCTCTCCCAGCTCAGCGAGACCCAGGAATCCAGGTGGGAGCTCAGGCCCAGAATTCTCACTAAGCCAGGGACCGCGTCTCATTTGCATACATTTGCATAAGGCCTGGAATGGTGCGTACCTCCTCTTGTCTTTAGTTCCTGTAAGCTTACGTCAGCATTTAAAAATAGGGTGTTGATTTTCCCCTTTCCCTACCACTCCCTTTGCCTGTTGAAAGAATTCCAAGCTATTAATCAAGTATGCCAGGTTGGGAAGCTTGTTTTTATTTTGGCCCCAGTGCAGGAAGGGTCACCTGGTCTAGGAAGCCCTGCATTATCAGCTTTACAGGAGGGGAGATGACAGCAGCGATCTCACGCAGTGGAGGGTCCTGGAAGCTTTAAAAAGAGAAGCCAGTTTTGTTCTTTCTGCTTACAAAAGTAGCACATACAGGCAAATGGGAAAATATAGAACAGCAGGAAAAATAACCCCCGAAAGTACCCGTAACGATTCCAACCAGGCACCGCCGCTGTTAACATCTCAGTGTATTTCTTTCGTCCCTGGTAAAATTTTTGTATACTTGAGATCAAGCCATATATATAAGAGGTTGTGGTCGGCTTTCTTAGTAACAAATATTGTGCCTATTTCCCTTTAGTATTACCAGATTTGTAAACATCATTTTCACATCCGCGTAATATTCCATCAAACACTTTCTTAATCCTTCTCTTGTGATAGAACATTTGGATCTGTTCTTTTTTTTTTTTTTTTTTTGGCTACGGTCTATCTGGCTGTGATGATAAAGCTTATGTTTTTAGGTTTTCCCTTTTCTCATTTTTGCGTTTTTTCTCAGGAGAGATCCCAGCGTGACTGGGATGGAAGGGGGAATAAGTTGAAGGCTCTAGGGAGACTTTTCTGAACCCCAACTGGTATCTGGGGTAAAGAATGGGCTTTCACGTTGCCACTGCTACTGGCCCCTGAAACCAGCCCCAGAACAACCCTGGGACGCAGAAAAGCCAGTGGCTGTATTCTGCGGCCTGCCATCCGACATGTGACTCCTGACGTCCCACACAGACAGGGAGTACTCGGCCCTCTGCTGGAGTGGATAAAGGCTGGATAATCTGCTTTCTCACAAACATCCAGGGGGCAGAATGTATTTAAGAAGTCTTAGGGATTCACCGAAACTTGAACTGTGCCTTCCAGGCTGTATCTCTGTGCCTACACAAGTCGTAGTTTGCAAAAAAAAAAAAGACTCGGCCTTGTGTCAGTGAGAAATGCCTTTGGCTTAAACAAATATGAATTTCTAATTTTGTACTGAAAATAGACCAGCGTGTGTGCAGCTGCCTGGTGATGCTATGTAGGCCTTGGGACCGGTCCATCTGTTCCAGCATCTCTGGCATGGTGGCGTTAGTCTTCACAGTTGCTGCCTCATGGTCCCAAGATGGCTGCCATGCCTCTGAGGTATCAATCCTCCTTCTGGGTTTGATGAAGAAGGAATGGTAATGAGGCAAAGGGGCCGGCCAGTCAGGTCTGTTCTTCTCGTCAGAAAGGCAAAGGTTTTCCTAGAAGCCCCACCCAGCAGAGTTTTGCTTGTATCTAATCAGCTAGAACCAAGTCTCACAGCTATTTCTGAACCAACTGCTAGCGAAGAGAATTACATGGCTCTACAAATCATGATATACATCCAGGATTCAGGAAGAGGCCTAACCATCCTTGGGATCTTAGCAGGAAAAAAGGGGGTAGGGGCAGGTGGGATGAGTGTTTCTAGAGAGAGGACATTGCCACAGGCTTTGTAGAAAACACGATGACTTCATTCTTGGGGTGGGCTTTCAAGACCCATTCCTCTTGCCTGGGGATTGGCTCAGGGATGAGCACTTGGACTAAGCAGGCCCAGAATATACAGTCCAGCATGGGGAGGAGAGAAGGCTTCTCTTCCTCTGTGAAGCAGGTATGCGGATGGGATGCCCAGAACTATGGCTGCCATTTTGTTGCTATGAGGAAAGTCAGACAAGGAAGCTGACAAAGGCCCAGAGGAGGGAATAGTGATCCCTGGCAACAGAGCTAAGCCTTGATGTAACTATAACTGAGGCCCTTGTGACTTCAAGACGTATCAGTCACAAAAGCCAGCGTACTATTTTAGTTGTTTAGACTAGCTCGACTGAGGATTCTGATGTAACACACAGGATGGTAACTGAAAGATATGCAAACAGGAACTTTGAAAAAAAAGGGGGTATGCTGTTAAAGAAGTCTGAAGAACCAGATCAGATGAAGTTTAATACACTTTTTCTTTTTTGCCTGAGTTAGATTCTTTTATGTGAAGTGCAAAGCTTCACAAGGAGAAGGTCTCACATAGAATTTCCAGAACCTATGTCCCTAGAATTCTTTTATCTGTGGACATGGGACATTACTGAGAAATGCTGTCAAGCATTTGTAACTCGTACCCCGTAAACCTTGGCTTTTAACTTGTGATGAGACAAGACGGTCAATGTAGACAGAATGGGGGAAGAGCCCAGAGAGGTTAGAGGTTTCAGTTCCCCAAATTTCTCCTCAAATGGTCTGTGAGTTTCCTCCTGAGGGACACCCAATGTCGAACAGGGTAGACACAAATGCTCATTGGAATTGGGTGCAAAGGACATTACGGGAAGCTCAGTGTGGCCTAGAGAGCCTCTGAGGGCCAGGGGAGGTAGAGATCACCGAGCTCCAGTCCTGGAGTGCTGCTTGACCTTGAGGGTAGCTTCAGGGGGATGCCCGATCCCGGACCACAGTGGTCTCACCTGTGAAACATGACAGAGCGCAGTCGTCAGTGACACGCTTCTCAGCCGTCGGTAGGCCACAGCGGGGGCTGAGTGGAGGACAAGCCTGGGTGAGCACTTCCGCAACGTCAGCCCCTCGGTGACAACCCAGAGAGACTGATGAGTGAGACACTGCACCCCGCCCTCAAGGAAGCCATGGTCTACAGGGTTGTACGTGCGTGTGGGCATGTGTGTGCTCACATGCATGTGAGCTCATGTGAGTGTGTGTGTGTGTGTGTGTGTGTGTGTGTATAATATCAACCAGGAACTGCAGATGAAAAAATGGGTTTTAACTTGTCTGTTCACCTCTTTCTAATTGCAGTTAGTCCTAGGATGCCGCAATCCCCAGGCTGGGTCTAGGCTCAGTGGGGAAGAGCACCCTGATTGCTTAGTGATGTCTGCCACAGCTGGTGGGGCGGGGAGTGTGTGGCAAGTTCCTCCTTGTAGTGCAATGTGAATCAATGAAGAGAAGGACACACGGGGCCTGTGGGAGGCAGAAGGGGAAGCCAGCCTGCAGATGGTTAAGGAAGGCCCCCCTGGAGAGGACAGCATTGATCTTGGACATGCTGGATGAATGGACGTTTGCCCAGTATAGAAATGTAGGAAGCAGACTCAGCACCATTGTCATATTTTTCAGAAAGTCCCCTCAGCTGCTCTGAGTGGGGCGGATGGAAGAGAGTGGATTGAATGCAAAGCCCCAGCAAGAGGCCCGTGAGAGCCGGCCAGGTGGAGGGCAGGGGCCAGCCTGGGCGGTGCACAGTGAAGGAGAGGGAGGGGTGGGGAGTCATGCAAGAGGTGGGTTATCTGGGAGAGATTGCTTCCTCTCCCCACGAAGGTTCAGGGGGAGACGTGGGGCCACCGGGTGCTGCAGGGACCAGCTTCTCCGGATGAATGTGTTGTTGACCTTTGCTGATTGTGAGTAAACAGCTCAGCCTTACAGCTGTGGAGTGGGGGCCAGCAGAGCAGACCTGAGCCTGCCCCCATTACCCTCGCTGCCTGGGGGCTAGGAGCCTGTCCCACCAGCTCCGGAGACCTACGGGAGGTCACTGACAGCTCACCCCCCAGCAGGATCAGTGTAATCCACCCCCCTCCCTGCAGGACAGGGCCGATGGGATGCTTCCTCCTGCTTCTCTGGGCGGGGACTCCCTGACAAAGCTTCCCAGCTGCTGATTAGCCCTAGCAACAGCAACGGCAACAATTACGATTCTCCCAACATCAGCCAGGCCTTGGAGATGCACCCTGAATCCAAAACCTGCTTTGGCCTCCACTGCCCTTTCCTCGGTTCCAGGTGTCATGATTGCCCCTGGACGTCACTGGGAGACTTCCCTGTTTCACCATCCCTGCTTCACCTGGTCCCCTACTGTCTGCTCTCCACATAACAGCCATCAGGATTCCATTAAACAGAAGTTTGGTCATGTGACTCTTCTTGTTAAAATCTTCCCAAGCCTCCCAAATTCATTCACAGTTGAAGTCAAAATCCTTACAGGATCATCTGCCTTCCTCTTGGTGCCCTCACTTCCCACTTACCTCTCTGGCCTGATTTTCCATCATTCTTGATCACTCAGCTCTGGCCACCCTGGCCTTCTAGATTTCCCACAAATACTGTGAGCACTCATGCCCCAGGACCTTTGCACCAGCTGCTATTCTGCTCCAAATGCTCTTCTAGATAATCACATGGTTTCTCCCATAAAGTGCATCCCCCATATCTCCTCTCCCTGACCCCCTCCTGAAGTTTTTCTCCGTAAGCTAGAGCATCTCTACATACTCTATGTTTTAGTTATTTATTTTTTTTCTGACTCACGTCTCAGGTGTGTGCTCCACAGGGCAGGAACCTTTGTCCTTTGGCTCACCAGGCAATCCCTCACTAAGAACACCACCTGGTGCACCTTAGCAGTGAAATGTGTTTTTGTCAGGTACGAGAAGGACTGATAGTTCTGACCAGCATGTGTCTGGCACCGGGCTTCAACTGTCTTAACAAATCTAGGAAGCCTGCACGATGAATTTTTACTCTCATTTTCGCTTTCCGGTTTGCGGAATTTCTCTTGCCCCATCACCGAGTTAACGTTCCTCTCCTGGGTCCAGTCTGCCAATAACTTCATCAAAAGAACATTTCCTCTCAGATACCATATTTTTCTTTTTAGCGCAATTCTGGAATTTCCAGTTAGACTTTGTTCTTTTGTGGTTTCTTGTTCCCTCCCTAAACTTCGCATCTGTTTATGCATGCTGTTCACCTTTTCCACTAGATCTTTTCATTGTTGTTGTCATTGTTTTTGTTTTTTTTTTTAAGATTTTATTTATTTATTTGACAGAGATCACAAGTAGGCAGAGCAGCAGGCAGAGTGAGGAAGTAGGCTCCCTGCTGAGCAGAGAGCCCGGATGCTGGCCTGGATTCCAGGACCCTGGGATCATGACCTGAGCCAAAGGCAGAGGCTTTAACCCACGGAGCCACCCAGGCACCCAGTTGTTGTTATTTTTATAGTTTTTTTTTTTTTTTAAGTCCTTGTTTGCAAGCAGAGGGTCATTTATTAAGAAGTATCTGTCAAGCATTGTGCTAATGACTTTTATCTCATCAACGCATTGATTCAGATGAGGAACTTGTGGTTTGATAACAGGAGGTGACTTGCCCCAAGGGACGCTGGTCAGGAGGCAAGGGTGAAGGGGTTCCAGCCCCACAAGGGCTGTGGAGCCTTTGTCCTTTCCCACTCCCTTAGTCCACCTTCTGCCATGAGCTCCTGGGGGCCTGGACTCAGCTTACCAGTTTAGGTAAGAAGGATCCAGGTGGCCTGTCCACGTGGCGCCTCAGTGTGGCCAGGTTTCTGAAGAGTGGAGCCGCTCGGATCCCAGCCCCTCTGCTTGGCCCTGCAGGCCCCCACCACCTGGGCTCAGCCACCTTCCCGTCCCATTCCCAGGGCTTCCCAGCAGGGCACAAAGCAGGTTCCCTCTTCTGCCAGAATCACTCCCCACATTTTTCTCAGCCGCCTGGGCCCACTCCAAACCTTGCTCTCTGTCTCTCTCTTTCACTGATTCACTCATCTCACATATATTTAATCAGTAAATTTAATTCAGTATATTTATCGCAATAAAAGAGATGGGGTAGAAGATGCCGGCTTCTGGAGCCTGACAACCAGCTTTGAGTTCTGGTCTTCTACTCACCAGCTGTGTGACTTACTTACATAAGCAATTCATTGCTCTGTGCCTCAGTTTCCCCATCTGTAAAGTGGGGACAATGGGAGGACCTATCCTGGCAAGCCCCTGTGAGGATTCAGTAAGTCAGCCAGCTTGCAGTGTCACGGATGGAAGGCTGTGACAGGGCGACTCAGATGGCTCAGACTCAGCCTTGCCCTCTGGCATCTCCTAATCCGGGAACATGTGACATGGAGACCCCAGCCATGGGGTTGGGGCTAGTGATGGCTCAAGCTCTGGCTCTCGGCAGCCCTGGGAGGGGGTCCTCCTGTGCCTGCCTGTCTAGCTGCTTGGCCATTCTGAGGGACAGAGGCCCTGGGCTGTGAAAAGTCCAGCTGGCCAGGCTGGGGAAGGAGCCCCCTCCTGCCATTGCTCTCAGTGGCCAGAGAGGAGACCAAGCTCTCCAAACGCAGGGCTAAGAATGAGGCTGTGTGTGCAGACAGGTACACAGATGGGGCCCACAGACAAACAGACGTCTGCAGACAGATCTCTAACGTCACGATGGCTCACACATGGCTCTCGGTGTGTGTCGGGCACCGTCCCAGCATCTCACATATATTAATGTATCGGATCCTCACAACAACCTTATGAATATCCCCATTTTTCTGATGGGGAAAGCGAGGCCGAGAAGGCTAAGGTAATTTGTCAGAGGCCATACTGAGTAAGTGGCAGAACCTAGACTCTAACCCGGGAATTGTGCTGCTGAGACAGAGTTTCACCATCGCATACGCCAGTGACTCACACGCGCAATGACACAGTCTCTGCTGTAGACATGTGGACACAGATAATGTGCCCCAAGACAGACCCAGAGCCCTTCTGGTATGCACAGCTCCAGGGGCTAGACAGGGTGCCTGTGCTCACTCACACTGCCCTGGCTGTGGGGCGCAGAGTAGACCACCACTTTACTCCAGCCCCCCGCCTGGGCCGTGAGCAGCATATGCGCTTAGACTCACACTTAGAAAGGGTGCGCCGCATGCCCAGGCACCTGGAGTCCCCGCCGCCCCCGCCCCGTCCACACACACAGTCATGGAAACAGCATCACATGCGTTCTTGCAGAAACTGGTCTCACTCTCAGCTGATTCTTTGCAGGCTCCTCCCCTCCTTCCTTCAGAGCAACAGCCCCAGAAGAGTGGGGCTTCCCCCAAACTTACCTAGGGTGCCTTGTACAGAGCCAGGCACCTAACTTGCTTTCAACCCATTCCAGGTCAGGCCCTTTGTGGGTAAGAAAGCTGGCTTTCCAGTGGGGTCTGACATACCGCTCTCCGCTGCCCTCCTCCTGCTGAGGCCAGTGACTTCACCCTTCTGAGACTCCCCAACCCAGAGCAAGCTCCCTAGCCACAGTGGTTTCCTCACTAGAGCTCCAGCACCCCATGGACGCTGCTGCCTCAGGACTTTTGCACTGGCCTTTGCCTGCACTGATCCACATGGCTCGCTTCCTCATTTACCACTTTCTGGTCTTTGCTTATATGTGACCTTCAGGGTGAGGGTCTTTGTGATCTCCCTGCTTCAGTTGCAACCTCTCCTCCATATACCTCTTCTGCTACCCCTGCCCCCACCCTGTTACTGTTTTCCATTTATCTGCAACATTAGTCCCCCGTAGGCAATTTCTATTTATCTGTTAACTGCTCATCTTCCCCCCACCTAAAGTGTAAGCTCCATGAAGGTGGGACTGTTTCTTCCCTCTGGTGTCCCAGAGCCCAGAACAGTTCCTGGCAGATAGTGACTCTCTGAGAGATGGAGCATGAGATGCATTGGGAAAGGGGTGGGGGGTAGTGGTCATTCCCCCCTAGGGGCTATGGAAGGTGAGATGAGAAAACCACCTGGCGATATTACTCCATGGCATACGGCATCCCAAACTCAGACCAGAGAGGGCCCGCATGACTGCCCTCGCTCCCCACTGTTGGTCTCAGGCAATCCCTGGGCGTACTGAGTAAACCACAGAAGGTCTGCTGCTCGTAACGCCTTCTACCCACTCTCCTTAATTCACCACTGTGGGTCTGGGAAGCACTCTTCTAGGTCTTTCCTGTATATTCACATCTGCACAGATGGAACAAATACTGTCCATCAATGGGGTCCTCTTTCCACCCCTCAAGATGGTTTCGTGAGCACCTACTATGTGCCAGGTATTATTCTAGGGCATAGAAAGGCGAGATTCCTGCCTTCCGGAGTTGACATTTTAAAAAAGTAAGTTAAGTATAATGTATTGCTTCAGGTGGTGATAGATGCCCGGAGGAGACCTAAGTTCAGGTAAAGGGGGCAGGAATGACAGGAGCGGGGCTGGGGACCGTGAGTGCAGGTGGTTGGTCAGGGAGTGCTCTGAGGAGGTGACATCTGACCCGAGCATTGGCGGCTGAGGAGGAGGCAGCCCTGTGGAAATCTGGGGCAGAGCCTTCCCGGCAGAAGGGACAGCGGGTGCCAAGGCCCCAAGGCTGGCATGAAATTAGTGGGTTGGAAAGAGCAAGGAGGCCAATGGGGCTGGAGTGGGGTGAGCGGGGGAGGGGGCCAGTGTGGGCAGGGAGGCTGCGGGGCACAGCGCAGGGGAGGGGGTGCTATGAGGGCTGCAGTGAGCCGGAAGTGGGAAGAGAGCCGCAGGAAGATACGGAGCGGAAGAGAGGCTTGGTCTAATGTGGATTTTTCATGTGTGTCTGTGTGCGCACGCAGGATTTTCTACTGTGATAAAACACACATACACAACATGAAAGATACCATGTGAACCATCGGTAAGTATGGGGTCAGTGGTACTAAACATCACTGTGCCATGGCCACCGCCGTCCAGAGCTCTTTTCATCTTGAAAATCCGAAACTCTGTCCCCATTAAACAGTAGCTCCCCCCTTTCAGCCCTCTCCCAGCGCCTGGTAACCACCCTTCCACTGTCTGTCTCTATGGATTCGACCACCCGAGGGACTTCATAGACAAGGAATCATACCGTATTTGTCCTTTTGCGCCTGCCTCGTGTCCCTTAGCATGATGTCCTTGAGCCTCCTCCACGTTGTAACAGGTGTCACGATGTCCTTCCTTTTAAGGGCTGTATAATACTCCATTGTATGGGTGTGCCTCGGTCCTTTCATCCATCCAGGGCCACTTGGATCGCTTCCAGCTCCGCGCTGTTGTGAAAATGCTGCTCTGAACACGGTGTGCAAAAATCTGGTCGGGTCCCTGCTTTCGGTGTTTCGGATTTACGGCCGGAAGTGGCCTTGCTGGATCCCACGGCTGTTCTCCAATCTGACATTTGGCAATGGGCATCCCAGGGCTGTGGGGAGAGGGGCCGCAGGGGAGAGCAGAAGCAGGGAGAGGGGCAGGCTGCTCCTCACTAATGCTGTCCTTAGACCCCCTCTTGGGTGGCATGCGGAGGGCTCCCTGTCTCCTTCATGATTCTGGCCACTCTGACTTCCGTGCTTGAATCTACCTCCTCTTGGCCCTGGGTGTCAGCGGGGGAAAGGGCTTCTGATCTCTTTGGGACACAGACAGCTGAGGCTTGGGCAGGGATGGGGTACTCTTCGGCCAGCTGTCTGAACCCAGGCCTGCCTTGAGGTGACTGGGTTGTGGGATAGTACCATGTCACTGTTAATCGCCCCTCGGGTTCCCCACTCCTGTCAGGCAGGGCTGGGCAGCAGGAGAGCTCACTGTGTCCGTGTCAAGACACTATGAGCCTGAAATCTGTTCCAGGGCATCCCAGGGCCTGGTGAGATGTGGGAGGCAGCGCCCTGATGCACGGTCTGTTGCCTGGGAAATCCGTTCTGTCCCTGGAAGCTGAGGGGGCTCAACTCTGCAGACCATCTGCTCCCTTGCATGAGGGCTGGGGTGTCTATGAATAGGATTAGGAGCCCTGAAACCAGTCACCAATTGCTGTACTCCTTTCTGTGACTCCGGAGACCCTGCGAGACCTGTCTGAGGGCACCACCCCTTCCCCGGCCACAGGCCCCCTTAAGATACCTGCTCAGGAAAATGAATGGGGGAACCAGACTTTCCTGAATTCTGTCCTACACACTCCCAATTCCATCCTGCTATCCCAGGGAGAAGGGGATTGCCAGGCCACCAGCAGGTGCTCCAGGGTGACCTGCCCAAGTCACACTGGGAGAAAGTGCTAGATACAGGTCATCCTGACTCTGAAGCTCTGTTGGCCACCCCCACCCTCCCCACCACCTCCCCCTTTGCACCTGTGGGCAGCAGGAATCGTGACAGAGCCGTGAGAAGAAGTCCCTTCCGACCTGCCGGGAATCTGTCCTGAGTGAGGGCACAGTTATAGTGGCTTCCTTTCCAAGGGACATTTTTTCCCTCCTCCCCGACCCTCCCCTCCTTTTTATAAGTTTTTGGCTGATAAAGATTTGGGGATAAAAGGAAGAATTTCTGCTTCCTTGAGTCAGGTCTCCCTGGGCAAATGGGGATCGGGCAAGGTGACCTGGAGCTCTTGCCCTCTCCCACTGACTCTCCTTCCTCCTATGAAGATCCAGGCCCCTCTGTCCCTCCCACGGTTCCCTCTCTCCTTTCTTCCTCCTCTCTCCTTCCCTCTCTTGCCTTCACCCTATCTTACTTCACCATAGTCACATGGACCTCCTTGCTCTCCTTAAACCCCCCAGCTATGATCCTGCCTCAGGGACTTTGCACTCGCTGTTCCCTCCGCCTGGAACTCTCTGAACCTTGATGTCACTCCTGCACTTCCTTAAGATCTTCACTCCAATGTTACCTTTTCCATGAAGACTTTCCGCACCCACCCCCATTCCTCCCTTCCCTGCTTTGTTTCTCTGCATACACTCAGTACCATTCATCACCTGCCAATCATTCTGTTATAATTTATTTACTCATTTGCCTTTCTCTTCCCTCGAGAGCATACACCCCACGAGGGCAGGGATTTCTGTTTGGTTTGCTGCTGTGTCTCCAGTGCCTGGAACAGTACCTGCCACAGTGTATGAGCTCAACAAAAATGCAATGAGTGGATGAATTTGTGGACCATCTCAGTCCACCACCATTGTGAGTGCCCTGGTTCAGCCCATAGTCATCTCTCCCCTGGATGCTGCCACATCATCCACTCTGGTCTTCCCAAGTCCAGTCCTGCCCCATCAAGGCAGTTTCCTCTCAGCAGCTGAAGTGATTTTACTCAAATGCAATTCTGATGAGGTTATCTCCTGATGGAAACCCTTTAATGGGTCCCATCTCATGTGGAAGGAAACCCAGAGTTCCTAACTTAGCCTGAAAGGTCCTACCTGATCTGGTCCCTGGTTACCTTTGGACTCATCGTGCACCCCTCACCCTCGGCTGCAGCTGCACTGTCCTCTTTGGTGCTCTAGAGGCACTTGGCTCTGACCCCAGGGCCTTTGCACCCACTGTTCCTGCTGATTGGAATGCTCTTCTCTGCACCCTTCCATGTCCAGCTCCATCATCCAATTTGTGCTCATAGTACCTCCTCTCAGAGAAGCCTCCTGACTATCCCAATCTCTCTCTCTACCGCATCACTTATTTTGTTTTATTATTTTCATGGCAGGTCTCACAATTCAAAATTGTTTTGTTCATGTTTATCTCCCCAACTAGACTGCAAGTTTCTTGAGAGCAGGCCCTTGTTAGCTCACTTCTTGCAGCTCAGCAGAGATGCCTGGCACATAGTAGGTGACCGTACATATATTAGTTGAGTGGATGAGTGAAGGCATCGAAGAACTTGTAGACATTTTTCTTGTTACTCCTTCCCTGTCTTCATGAGTGGGGTATGATGGTGCCCATTTGACAGGTGATAAAACTGAGTCTTGGAGAGGTCGGCAATATACCTAGATCACACAGCTGGTGAGGGGTGCATGTCTGTATGTCCTTTTGTATGTCTCTGTGTGAGTCTACATGTGTCTCTGGGAGCTCAGGTGTCCTCAGGGTATGTCTCTGGAAACCTGAGCATCCTTCTGGGTTTCTGCATCATTCCTGGGGCCTGCTGTGTGCATATCTCTGTTTCTCTCTCTCTCTCTCTGTGTGTGTGTGTGTGTGTGTGTGTGTGTGTGTGTATCTATGTATACCATAGGAGGACTTCCATGTTGGCTGTCCTTGTGTCTGTGTGTGTATCTGAGCATGTGGGTCTACCCACCTAGCTCTGTTGGCTGTCCGTGGGTCTACCCACCTAGCTCTGTTGGCTGTCCGTGCCCCCACACAGTGGCCCATCTCATTTCCCAGTCAACTCCAGTCCTCCCTAGGACTCCAGGAGCCCCACGATCTCCCAGCTCTGAGGCCCAGTGCTCCTAGGTACCTGGCATCTGGGGTAGAGCAGGGGGACAGGCAGGTACCATGCATCTCTGGGACCCCATAGACCCCAACCTTTGGATCCCCACCACCCCCCAGGATCAGCTCCTGACTTAAAATTGCCAATCCCAGATGGAGCTGCCGGGAGTCCGCACCAGGCTGGTTCCCATGGTAACGTGGAAGCCGCCAGGCCGTGCTCATAAAACAGGTCATAAAGCAGAGGGATGGGAAGTGGAGTGGGGGCTAGAGGGCGGAGAGATGGGCCCCCTCCTTTGGAGACCTCACCATCCACCGTCCCATTCCTGCCTCTGCCCCCAGGCTCACTTGGGGAGAGGCCCTGTATCTCTGGAGCTTAGCTTTCTTCTCCATGAATGGGAGTAAACCTGCGCTATGGTATGGCCTCTGAGGACCACGTTGCCTGGATCCAAGAAGCCCCTGGTGAAAGGCCCAGCAGGACTGGAGGCCGGGATTGAGCTCTCTGAGCCTCAGTTTCCCCATCACTATAACAAAACTGAGGCAAAACAGCGCAGTGAGGGAAGGAAGTGGATTTGATAGAGAACTGGGTTAACACCCAGCTCTACCTGCAAGCTGTGTGACCTTGGGCAAGGCGCATATGTCTCTGAGCCAAACTTGTTCACCTCTCAAACAGAGACAAATAGGGTTTTCGTGAGAATTAAATCAAAGTTAGTAAAATATTTAGCATGGTGCCTGGTCCAAAGACTGGCTGGGCCTATCAGTAATATCAACAGCTAATAGTCAAATAAATAACGGTCTTCTGTGTCGGACACTTGTCTAAATGCTTTGTGCATAATGATTCACTTTGTTCTCACATGTTATGATTATTCCCATTTTCCAGATGAGGGCACCAAGGCACAAGAGGCTGAACTGTTCCCTGCAGGTTGCACAGCTTTGGGAGGTGGAGCTCCAAGTTAGACCTTGACTTCAGGCTTTCCCAGAGCCAACTTCATACTGCCTCTCGGCCCAAGCAGGGCTCCTCCCAGCCCTCCTGGAGACACCAGTGCAGATGGTGGGAGGGCAGCAAGGGAGCTCCTTGGGTATGCGCCACACAGAGAGGGATCCGAGAGTGTGGGTCTGGTTCTCCGAAAGGGGGCGGTGGCAAGCTCAGATACACACACATAGACCCGGTCTCCTTCCACACCCCATACTCCCATTCCTCAGATGGAGAACTGGCAGCCCAGAGAGGGCTAGTGACTTGGGCAAAGTCACACAGCAAGGTAGCAGCTGCTAGGGTTCAAACCCAGGTGCCCTTTCCCTGAAGCCAAGTATCCTATTAATAAGCCCCCCGGCTATCCAAATGCCTTAGGCCACTGCAAAATTAAGAAGAAAACAAAACAGCAGCAATAACTGTGGTAGTAGTTCCTGCATACTGTGTGCCCGGTAGGTCCCTTCACATGTATTCATTACCAGGTCTTTGCAGCTGGCCCAGAAGGTGTAAGGTGCCCTTTGTTATCACCATCCCTGTCTTAGAGATGAGAAAACAGGATCAGAGAAGGGGCGTGATCAGCCCCTGATCTCAGGGCTAGACAGTTGGAGAGCTGAGACGGGGACCCAGACCTGCTGATCCCAGAGCAATGCACCAGAGCCCAGGTCTCCAGTCCGGGGATCTTTCTGCAGTGTCACTCCATGGAGCACCCACGGGGTGGCCTAGAACTGGCTAGGGCCCTGGGGCAGAGTCACTGACAGTAGGAGCAGGAGGTGCAATGGGCATTTACCTATTTGGTTTTGTAAAAAGTCATTTCTTTACGCATTCATCCACTTGGCAAACATTTGCAAAGGGCCTGTTCTGTGCAGGCAATACTGCAGGCTTGGCAGAGACGGCAGTGGACAAAACCCCACGGTCCCGGCCTCACGGACCTGGCGTCTGAGCGGGAAGAGGAGAAACAATAAAGATGTATGTCATGTGGTGGTAAGTGCTATGGAGGAAGAAAAAAAAAAAAAGGCAAGAGGAGGGGACAGCACACCATGGCTCCAGAGAGACCCTTTAGCACGCAGGTGGTGACATTTGAAGGGGATCTGGCTGGTGAGTGTGCGAGGCGTGAGGGGACACCCAGAGAAGTGTGTACGGCAGACGACTGAATAGCTGGAGCCCAGGCCCTGGGGTGGGAGCGTGGCTGGCAGGCTGGAGGAGATGCGGAGCCAACGAGGGGAGGCTATTGCGGGGGAGCGGGGTGGGGGCGGTGGTGGTGGGAGGTCAGTGGGAGTCAGGCCTGGCAGAGAGCACAGCGAGATGGGAATCGTTGGAGGTTCTGAGTGGAGGAGTGGAATAATCTGATTTCATTTTTAAGAGGTTCCTCTGGACGTAGGGGTGAGGAGGTCCTGTAGGGGCAAGGGCAGGGGTGGGCTGGGAAGTTATTACAGTAAGTGCCAGAAGAAGGCGGCCAGTGCCGTGGGAGCGGAGGAGGTGGTGAGCGAGGGGCACCCTTCGACACACATGTTTTAATTGGAGCATAGCCGACCTCCCATATTATATTCGCTTCAGGTGCACAGAGTCGTGAGTCAAGATTTATGGAAATCACGCAACGCTCTCGGGCAGTCGGGTCGCCATCTGTCCCTGCACGGCATTATCACAATATTATTGACTACATTCCTGATGTTGTACTTCCCCTCCCCGTGATGAATTTATTTGGTAACTGGAAGTTTGTCCCTCCTCGTGGAAACTGAAGTTGCAGCCATAGGCGCAGGCTAGGAGAACCCTGATCCGGGAGGGCTCTGGGCTCTTCGGGCTTCAGGGAGGATGGAGCTGCCATCAGGGAGGCGGGGAACCTGCTGGTGAAACCTCATTTTGGGCCAGCGCTTGTCACCCTTGAGCGAATGTCAGTCACCTGAGAGACTTGTTAAAACCCGGAGTACAGGGGCACCTGGGTGGCTCAGTGGGTTAAGCCGCTGCCTTCGGCTCAGGTCATGATCTCAGGGTTCTGGGATCAAGTCCCGCATTGGGCTCTCTGCTCAGCAGGGAGCCTGCTTCCCTCTCTCTCTCTCTCTCTCTGCCTGCCTCTCTGCCTACTTGTGATCTCTCTCTGTCAAATAAATAAAAATAAAATCTAAAAAAACAAAAACAAAAACCTGGAGTACAGGGTTTAAGCACCCCCGGCTGACCGGGGTTTCTGTTTAGCAGATGTGGGTACGGCTGAGAATGTGCATTGCCCATCAGTTGCCTGGGGTGCTGAGGCTGCTGATCCTGGGACCTCATCTTGAGAACCACTAGGTGGTTAAAGCCAAGAAAACGGAGGCTCAGAGGAGGGAAGTCTCCTGCTGAGACCGCATGGCTGGAAGGCGACCCGTCACAAAACCAGCAAATGAGCCAAGACCTCTTGGGCTCTCGGCTAGCTTCAGGTCCCTGATGAGGAGAGAAGGGAGCTCCTGGGAGTCTGTGTCCAAGACCCCCCTTCACCAGCCCCAGTCTCATCACATACACCCATTCGAGGCTGTGTCCTGATGAAAGGACCCAGGGATCCTCTGGTCTCACACTTGTTGACGCCACAGGAGCCACGATGAGGTCGGAGAGCAAGGCTGGGGTGTGCCATGTCTGTTTTCTCCAGTTTCTGCACCCCTGAGGCTTAAGCCGGCCCGGCTTAGCTGAGCCCTGTGCTCACTAGGAAGTCTGGTGAGGTTTGCAGCAAAACATGGCGTCCGCCTCCCCTCATGTCAACACCGTTGGCCGAGTTCATGGGAGGCAGTTCCCAGAAGGGCCGCCCACTGGCCGTTTCTGGTTCTCGTTGTGTAGGGCACATGGAAGGAAGGTGTTTCCTGCCCCTGAAGTCAGGCGTGGCTGTGGGGCGTGGTTGAGTCAAAGACCGGGGCGCACAAGTGAGGCAGGCCTCTCGCCAGTGGACGCCTGGAGAGGGCTGAGCGGTTGCCATCCCTGCCCTGTGGGGGAGACTAGTGGGGTCCTTTAGGGAGAGCTGGCCACCCTGGGTGTCTGACCGAGGCCGATACGGAACAGAGGCCCTGCCAGCTAGAGGTGGACATGTCACAGGAGTGAGAAACCCACCCTTCTGTTCTTAAGCCACTTGTTGGCAACTTTCTCAGGCAGAGAATGAAGACTTTAGGCTCGTCACAGGCCCTTGACTCTGCTGTAGACAATGTGTGAGAGAAGGCATGCTTGTGGCTGTGTTCTGATGAAACTGTATTTATAAAGTGAAGTGGCCAGCTGGCAGGCCTTAAATTTTTCACCCCATTCGAAACCTTGAGGACTGGGGGTTTGTGTGTTTTCGCACCATGACCTGGCCACACTGACGATGGCAGGTCCATTCGTGACCTTGCCTGTCTAGGTAATGGAACCTGCCTATGTGTGTGGAATGCATCTGACTTTGTCTGAAGATCTGTGATTTTTCCTCTTGGATCCTCTTCCCACCCTTCTCCCAGCTCTCTGTCCTGGGATATTGGCCTTTAGGGACCTTGTCGGTGACTTTGCCTGGAAAGGTGACTTCACTCCTCTCGGGCGTCCAGCTGGATCTGGCCCGTGGAGAGCACTGTCAGGACAGGCGAGGACAGAAGGTAAGGTCGGCGTGTTTATTCCCCGACTCCCTCCCTGCAAGGCCATCTCACGCTGGCCAACTGAAGGCCACCGATGCTGTCGGGGGGCTCGCTCTGTCTCCCGATGACAGCGGCTTCCCTTAGACATAATCCCTTATAAATAATCCCTTTATTAAACTCAAATCAAAAGACCTAACTGGATGGTTCCTTCTGCTCCTGCCGGGACCCTGACTGGGATCACTTTAAAGCACTTGTCTGGGCTCCAACTCTGATTGGGTCACTGAGTTGGGTGGATCATTTCATCTCTCTGAGCCCCCTGGGTTTTCTGCTTGGTACAATAGAGTAAAAATAGCCTCCAGAAAAGGGAAAGGGGATTTCACAAACTCTGATGTCTATGCAATGTCATGAGGCATCATAATTAGTGTTGGGAGAGAAGGGAGGGGAGGGGAAGGAAGGAATCCTCGAAACAGCTTGCGGAGGGCTGAGCCGTCAGTCCATTTGCCAGCTGGGGACCAAGGCCAAGGCAGGCGGTGGGGTGGGGGGACTCTGAAAGGGTCTGAGCTCCAGACAAATGCCAGTGAGACATCTTTGGTTCAGGCCCTTCTGGGGATGCTGCTGGACAGGGGTCCTGGAGAGCAGAGGGTAAGTCCTCAGCCTTAAAAGTGGGCTTTGCTGCTCCTTGCTATGTGATCATAGGCAAGTGACACCCCATCTCTGTGCCTCATCTAAACATGGAGATAAAAACACCTATTCATGTGAGGGTTAGGATGGAAGCTGTAGGAAGGCAGGCATCCTGACTCTCTTTTGGACGGCTGTATGCCCGGTGTCTGACCCCTAGCAGCCACTCAGTGTTTATTGGATCTGCAAGCAAGTCAGTGGATGTTGCATTTTCATGGAACACTTAGCACAGCACCCTCCACGGTAAGTGTCAAAGAATGTAGCTTCCAATACACAACCATTATTATGACCTGAGTCTTGTCTGTGCCTGCTTCCCTGGAGGCAAGCTGCCTGCTGGGTCGCTGTAGGGGCCCTGGAGCATGCCTGCTCGCCTGCCTATATTCAGGTCCTGGTCCAACCAGTTTCCAGCTCTGTGGCCCCTGGTACCTCATTTCAACTCCCTCCTGTCATAGATGAGATCCACAGCGATGCCTGCCTCCGAGCCAGCCTGGTGAAGTCAGCACCAGCAAATGGTAGGTGTCGATCTCTGCTCTTTGGGGGTGCAGGGGTGGGATGGGTTGGGGAGGCGGGGACAGACTCTTCAAACACCAGAGGGCTTGCAGAAATGACCGCTGGCCAGGACACAGGAGCCCCAAGCCACCTGCAGGGTGATCTTGGACTGTTACCTCCTCCAACACCCTGGCTCTCCTATCTGCTCAGTGGGAGGTGGGGTCGAGTGGGGGACCTCTGAGGTCCTTTGAAGCTTGCAACTACACACAGGCCACTCTTCCAACCAGGCCCACACTCGCCATGCCCTCCACATGGCCCAGAAGATGGGGCATCTGGACGTGAACAGCCCTTGGGCAGGGTGGGGACTGGAGTGCTCCCCACCAACCTGGGCCCCTGCAAGAATAAAGATTTCACAAATGAGTCTACTCATCTTTGTCCTTTTTAGTATCATTTCAAAGGTTCCGGGTGGGAGGAAGGCTAGTCTCAGGGGAGTGAGGGTTTCTGCCCTTTCCAGGCACGACCTCCTGTGCACCCCTTTCCCCCACCTCTTCCCCGTGCTAGAGCCCAGCTGCTGGGTGCCCAGCCCCTTGGGTCCCAAAGCTGGGAGATGCATTCTTCATGAGCGTTCCCAAAGCTGCTTTTTTTAACCACCAGGAGCTGACTAATGCCCAAGAGTGACAGTCCCTCCTGCTCCGGGTGGCGAGAGTACAGAAGTGTAAGGCAGGGAACCATGAGAGAGTGCAGTGGCGGGGAGAGAATCCTGCCACCTCCAAGAGCTGCCAACATGTCTGGGACCCCAGTGAGTCCCCAGAGCCTGCACCCAGCCCTTGGACATGCCCGTCCTGGTCCCATTCCTCCGTCAGGGCTCCTGCCTTCTCAGCCACATTCCCTTCGGACTATCCACCCGCTCCTTATGCTCTCCTGCCTCTCTCTGAACCGCAGCCTCATTGCTGACTCTCCACGTCCTTTTCTGGATATCATCCATCCCCTTTCTGAGCCCACCCGTCTCCCTCTCTGGCTGTCTGTCCCCACTCTACCTCCCTCCCACCTGCTGTTGCAGACCCTTGGTCCATGTTGGCAAGGCTTGGCTGCGGGGCACTCGGCCCTGCTCTGGGAGTCGGGAATCCTGGCTCAAGACTCAGCTCAGCAGCTTGTAACTCTTAGAGGACTTCATGCAGCTGTTGCCCCCATTAAGCTTCCCATTTCTCTGTCTTTGTAATAAGAGAGTTGGGCCAGATGAGTGAGCAAAGTCCCTTCCCACACAGGATGGGGATGTTTCACTGGAAATCTCAGACCCTTGTGACTGGGTGGGACCCAGGCCCTCCAGTGGTCTCTCTTCCATGGAGTTGGTTCCCTCCCCAGAGTTCATCTCCCCTGAACAGAAAGGGCTCTCTCAGCTGTCTCCTTGGTGTATTTTTGGATTTGTCGTACTGGTGTAAGACGGGTTTTAACTTCTCTTTCCTGAAATCAGCGGTGTCTGGTCCAAATGGGCCCTCATTGATTTGGTTCCCATAGTATTTTCCACTTTGCACAATCTAAAAACTTGTTCGGAAAGTGTGTGTCTCTTGATGTTGGCCACATACCCTCCCCAAAGTTCCCCTAGCCAGTTGACTTATCTCACCGAGGGCACAGAAGGTTGCGGGAACTCGCTGTGACAAGCTGGGGGAGGATTTGGGGACTCCCAAGTCTGGTTTCTGTGGCAGCTATGAACACACCTTACTCAGCCCTCCTGCTGTCGGGGGCATGCTTGACCCAGAGCCTCAGCTACTGCTCCTGGGGCTACACCACCTTGCTCAAGAAGGGCCCCCATTTCTTGGGGGTGCTCTCAGCCCCTCGACTGTGCATGACGGGGACACCAAGGCAAGACCACCCTGGAAAGCCATGATACTCCTTCAGTAATGACTTCGGCTCAAGGGCTCCCCATCAGCATGGCTCAACCCTTAGAATCGGGCTGCTGTCCAAGACGCTTTCCACCACCCGATCTACCTTCTCCCCCACTCTCCATCCCTGATCATCCAAACTGTGTCATTACGGTCTCCTCCTTTCTCTCTCCGTCTCCCTCTCTCTCCCAGAATCTTTTGCCTGTCAAATCCAATCTTGACATCTGCTTCTCAGTGGGACCGCACTAACACAGTCAGCAATGGTAGGCTGTTGAAGTTATGTCACTCACAGCAATCGATCACAGCTACAACTATTTCAGGAGCCCCTACTATGGACCAGGCAGAATATTTTCCAACCCTTCCCGTGACCCACGAGGGAGGAATTCAGACCAGAGGGCACTGAAGCTCTGAGAAGGAAATAACTTACTCGAAGCTACAGTCAGAAAATGATGCATCTCCAAACGTTTCTGTTACTCTCTGTCTCATCCTTTACAGGACAAGCTGGGGAGTGTGGGTGCCAAGTCAATCCTCGTTCATTGTTGCGTGTCCCTCCTCAGACCCTTGCCTTGTCCCTGGCACCTAGGACGCTATGAGGAAATACTTGGCGAACGTACCCATAAGTAAACGAGCAGCAAGGGAGCTGCAAACAATGGCCAAGTGGCTTAGCCACGTTTCAAAAAAAGGCTATACTTCGGCTGCTAAAAGAAGGTTTTGTTGGAAAGTCCTCAGCCCTGGTGAAGCATGAGGGTGTGAACTAGAGTTTCTCTACGTACTGAAAGATATTTAACGTCTCTTTTTCTCTCTTTCACTTCTGTTCTCTCCATACGTAGGAAATCATAGGAGAGCAATGCTAGGAATCAGTCAAATCTAGAACGACCCTTGTCTCTGCCACCTATAACTCTCTGGGCCTCAGTGTCTCCATCAATAAAATGGGGTTTGTAATTTCTGCTTCATCGAGTGCCGGGCAGAGAGAGGATTGAGTGGGCACACAGTGGGTCATGTTCTACCACCAGCTCCTGTTAGCCTACTGAGGTTGGGCAGAGCCATGCCTGGGTTGAGGGGGGATGTGTTGTAGCTCCAGTGCCTGGAACGTCAGTCCACAGAGGCGTTCAGGAAGCCCAGTGTTGGCAGCCTGCTCCCTTCCCCCAGCTGTGTGGTGGCATCCTGCCAGCCTCCCCGAGCCTGCGGGTAAGTCTCTGGCCCCTGGCTGTCCCAGTTTCTGCCAACAGCAGAAGGACCAAGCGTGAGTCACCGCATCAGGACCAGGTTTCCGCAGCTGCCCTCGGGCCAGCGGGCCTGACTGGATTAGTAACTGGATCACAGTCCCCGCCTCTGAGAATGTCAGGGGCTCAGGGACTCAGCCCTGGCTGTCCCTGCCTTCTGCCGCAGGAGACCTTGGTGTCAGCTGTTCCAGCCTTCTTGGCCCTCACTTTGCAAATGGGGAAACTGAGGCCCCAAGAGGGGAAAGGTTTCCCTGGGGTCAAATACTCAGTGACAGAAGAGGAGTTAGAGCCCACGTTTGCTGGCTCCCACCTCAAGGGTCCGTTCATTTGTTCATTCATTCATTCATATTCTTTGTTCATATTCTATGTCCTACCTCTAAAAATATCTATCTCAATTCTGTCCATTCCTGAGGGGCAGATAGGGTCACCCCTGAGGGGCCAGCCCCTGAGAGCTTTCCCCTGGGTGGCTGCAGAAGCCCCTCTCATTCTTCCCAGAGCAACCAGAGGAGTTTTTAAAAAAATAAAAATAAAAATAAAAATTAGATCATGCTACCCCCTTGCACACTCCTACAGTTTCCAGTCTCACTCAAAATCCAAGTCCAAGGCAATACTAAGGATCCAGCGCGCCCTACAGATCTGGCCCCTGCCCCTGGTCCTTCCTCTAGCCACTCTCCCCATCGTGAACTTGGTTCCAGTCATGTTGACCACCTCAGTGTATCTGGAAGATTCCACGCTGGTCCTACCTCAGAGCCTTCCTATGTGCTGTTCCCTCTGACTCAAACACTTGTCCCCCAGAGTCCCCATGATGGGTTCCTTCTATCCTCCCCATCTCAGGGTAAGCATCCCCCTTAGGCAGCTGCCACCCAGCCTCAGCCACTCTCTGCTCTGCCACCTTGTCTTACTTCCTCACGGTCCATAGCTTTGTCCTGGTGACTCTGTTAGTTCCTCTGCTTATTTGTTTATCAATGGAGCCCTGACAAGAGTGGATGTTTCCCAAAGGCAGGGGTCTTATTCTCCATTATGGTCCTGGTACCTTCTTAGATGGATGGATGGATGGATGGATGGATGGTTGGTTGGGTGAAAAGACCAAGTACTAGACGTTGGTGGATGTGGACAGAGAAGGACTAATCTTGGGCAAAAATTACCAAAGAAAAAAGTCTATTTATATTTCCTCACTTAATCCCACTTTATCCATGAGTAGTGTCCTCCTTCTCTCTCCTAGTTCTCCTCGGGGCTCCTAGTGGCCCCTCTCTGATGTTTGCTCTCTCTTGCTATTGACTCACCCCTATTTTCAGGAAAACTAATTCACACCCAGGTGCGAGAGCAGAGCACTCCCATTGAAAGGAAGTTTTCATTTTCAGCTGCCCTCCAAAGTTGAAGCCAAAGAAATGAATAGCTAATGGTGGAATCTCTGCTACTAGTGAGGTTGTGGGACTGTCCTGACTCCCCGAGATCAGATTCAGTATGCAACTATCCTTCTGGCTCAGGTGAGAGCTGGATGCCCACCCCACCCCCCAAGTCAGGCGAGACTATATGGCCTTCTGGATTTGATTGGTCTCTGTCACCTCACTCCCCTCCCCCGCCCACCACTTTCCCAAGATAAATCAACCAGGTCAGTCAACACGTTTTGATGAAAAAGAAACAAGTTAGTCTTTTGACTCTACAAAGTGGGCCTTTCTTGAGGCCGAGGGGCTGGGGCAGTCGGGAGCATGTGCAATAAGCATTGGAGGGCCAAAACAAGGCCCCTTTTGTGTCCAGGGACAAAGATAGAGTGTCCCGGCAAGATGGGGCCAGGGCCTTTCCAACACCAGCTCCGACAACCGGGATTGGCTGGCGGTCAGACAAGTCCACCCCGTGACTGGACAGCCCAGGCTCCTAGCCGCCAGCATCCCCCACACCCCTCCCTTTGGCAAACAATCGGGCGGGAGTTGAAATAAATCGTGAAACCAGACTGTCTGCCCTGTCTTGGCCACCTGGTGCTCGTGGAATTGGGAAGTCTGCTATCCCACCGACCTTGTACTGGAGGGGCCGAGAGGCCCTGAAGCTTCCACGACCTTTGGAGAAGAACAGCCTTCTGGGGTTTGGCTCTAGGTCCGATGACCTTGGACAAGTCACCCCGCCTCTCTGTTACCCATCTGCAAAATGGCAAGAGAGTAATTCACCCCCGGCAGTTGTGTAGACTCAATGAGATGGCATCTTTAAACACTAAGGCACGTGGCTGGCACAGAGAGAGGGCCCTTGGGCATTGGGAGGCACAGGACTTCACAGTTTATACATTGCTTTACATCCACCCTCGTTACACGCTCGGAATGCTACCCTCTAACCCTGTCTCAGGAGGGAGGGTAATCATTTCTTTTGGCTGAAGAAGAAACTGAGGCTTGAAGGAAATTTTGAGAATCTGAATCCCTGGGGAGTTGAGGTATTCTGGAAAGGCCCAGGCTGACAGATTGAGAGATTGTGAAAGAGTCGCCAAGGCAGAAATAGTGCAAGAGACAGAGACTAGCTTTGGCTCACACCTCCCGGCCTTTGTACATGCTGTGTGCTCTGCTGCACATGTCCTTTTCGGGGTGGGGTGGAGGTGGAGGGCAGGATCATGCTGTCTTGCCTTTTAAGACTCAACTTAGCCCAGGGAAGGAGGAAATTCACTCTTCATTGGGAAGTCTTTTGTACTATTTAAAATGTTTGCTGCAGCGCCTGGGTGGCTCAGTTGGTTAAGCCTCTGCCTTTGGCTCAGGTCATGATCTCCGAGTCCTGGGACTGAGCCCTGCATTGGGCTTCCTGCTCGGTGGAAAGCCTGCTTCTCCCTCTCCCTCTGCTGCTCCCCCTGCTTGTGCTTACTTTCTCTCTCTCTGTCAAATGAATAAATAAAATCTTAAAAAAAATAAAAATGAAATGATCGCTGTGTGGAAAAAATTTTTTAATAGAAATATTGTATCAATGTGTTTATTTAATGGATATTTACTGAGCACCTACTATTCCCCAGACATGATGGGGCCACTGTTCAAGACAACTTGGTCAGGGGGGTGCCTGAGTGGCTCAGTCTGGTAAGTGTGCAGCTCTTGATTTCGGCTCAGGTCATGATCTCAGGGTGGCGGGATAGAGCCCAGCATCACACTCTGGGCTCAGCAGGAAGTCTGCCTCAGGATTCTCTCCCTTTCCCTCTACCCGTCCCTGGTCTGCTCTCCTTCTCTCTCTTTCTAAAGTAAATAATAAATTTTTAAAATCTTGAAGAAAGACAACTTGGTCAGAGAGGGCTACTGGGGAGGGGACACAGGAAGGACCCAAAGAAAGTGAGGGACTGAATCATGGGGAACCTGAGGGAAGGGGGTGGCCAGGTTAAGATTCTGGATAAACAGGTGACCCCTTGGCCAAGAAAAAGTTCAGAGGCCATGGCTCTGACTAATCAGTAAGCTCCAGCAGCCTGGTTCCCCAGGCCTGACAGAGAGAATGCTGTGCTGAGGTCCCAACGCTCTTCCTCTTCCTGCCTCTGTCTCCTTGATATATCTTCTTCCCCTCTACCCTAGTAACCCTAGTAGGAGGCCACACGAAGAGCCTGATCCAAATATTGAGCTTGTCCTTACTATGGGATCAGAACCAGCCTCTTCCTCCTTCTTCCTCACCAACCCAGCCCAGCCCTCTGAAGCATGGGGCTTTGGGGGATGGGGGGGGGGAGGTAGCCACCAGAGTAAAGAGAGCCCCACCCCATCTCTCAGGAAGGTGTATCTTCCATGAGGCTGGGAAGCTGAGTCCATCTGACCTGGGTCCTGGGGGTCCCCAACACAGGCAGGTGCCCCAGCCTTGCAGATCAGAAAGGCTGGGCCTGGCCAGATGTGGGGAACCATGAGCATGGTCAGCATGCCTGGGGTCTCTCAGTGTCACCTTACCCAGTGGGATCTGGAGGCTTAGAATCTGAGTCCTCTATTAGAGTAACAACTTAGAAAGTTATATTAGAGTGTTGCATTAGAATTGTGTTCACACAATATAGAAATGTCATAGCATCTTAGCAGCCTCGATTAGAATGTTGTGTTACAATGTCTTATAATACTGTAGCAGGACGTTACGTAATGTTATGTGTTAGAGTAGTGTGTTGCTTTGGAGTGTTGGGTTAGAATGTGGGTTAGAACTGTCCTAAAATGTTGAATTAGAATATTAAGCTATGTCAGAATGTTATATTTGAATGTTCTGTTCTAAGAGCATAGTAGAGCGTTACAATAAAATATTGTGTCGGAATGTTTTGTTAGCATGTTTTCTTCGGGGAACATGTTGAATCTTAAAATCAAAAGCCAGCTCATTGGAATTGTTGGGGGCTTTGCTGGGGTGCAGAAGTGACTCCTGGCCTGGGAATCTCAGGAGGCTGGATTGGGCTTCAGCTCACACTGGCTCTTTCCCTGACTCTCCCTCTCCTGGGGCCTCAGTTTCCCCATTTTATGGATGAGAGCTGCGTGTTCTCTCAAGCCTCCCTCACACTGAGCATTTATGCCATTTATGCTGCTCTGAATGTTGGAATCTCACCCTTTCCCTTCTCCCGGGCAGGAAGTAAGAAGTCTGGTTAACAATGAGGCTGATCTTATCAGGAATGAATGACTTTCTGGGAGTAAACAGCTTCCTCGCTGACAGGAAAAGTCAGAGAATCAAGTGAGGAGGGTGAGAGAAACTCCAGGCAGCGAGTACTTGGGGCAGCCAGCCAACCGCTCACAGGGGTCCCATCCCCGCTCCAATCAGGATCAGGGATGAAATAGGTACTTCATCCCCCACACCAGAAAGAATCACTCTCCACTCCCCCACACCCCCAGCCCCCTGCAGACCACTGGCCACAGTCCTGGGTTCCCCCCCACTGGCTGGAGGGAGGAACGGCAGAGTTCTGAAGCGGACCCCCCCTCCCCCTGCCATCCAACCCAGGCCTTAGCCATACCCCCACCATCTTGCAGTTCTGCCCCTTCCCCGTGTGGGTCAGGCCCCTTTAGAAATAGGTCTCCGACAGATGGTTTGAGCAAAAAATATGCTGGGGTTGGCTTCTTCAACCCCAACCCTCACTGCTCCTTACTTCTGAGAAATCACGTGATGATGCCAGGTGGCCTGGGAAAATCCCCACGCTCACGCAGACTCAGTTCCATATATTCCCAGGGTTTTTCACGCACCCCCTCCCATAGACTCCAGTGGTCCATGATCCAAGACACTGAGGGGGTTAAGAACATGTCCAACAGATCGGCTAATAATGGCCATTCCTAGTCTTGGGCAAGCCCCTTCCTCTTCTGAACCTGTGTCCTCCACTGCGGAATGGAACTGAGTCTGTGAGCTTATTGAGCATGGTGGGCATGAACTTAAGATCCCATCTGCAGAGCACTTAGCTCAGTACCTACCAAGGGGCAAGTGCACAGAGTCTTTTGAGATGGAGGTTATCTACACATGGGCACACCCTCACCCGCGCCTCTGGTCTGGCGTCTGGGCCGCCGCCTCTCTGTGTGCTCCAGTCTGGAGAGTCTCATCTCTAGCCATGGCCATCCTGAGATGACAGGGGAGATCCGTAGGAGGAACGGGAGGAAGGCTTCCCTAGGAAATGAGCCTGATGGGTTTTGCGAAAACAAGTCTCTAGGTCCCTACAAGGGCATTTGATAAGGCATACCTGACCTTGAAATCTGGAATCTGGAGAAGCTGGGAAAGGTTCTAGCCCCACATTGCTTCACTGGCTGACCTCTTCCTATCTCACAGCTTTGCATATCTTATCTGTAAAGTGAGGCGTAAAAACCTACTTCCTTCTTGCGCCTTAGTGAGGGTCAAAAAGGTATTGTAACTCTCACACCTAGAAAAGGCCCTCCGTGGCCTGGTGTGTTGTAGGTATAGGGAGCACAGAATGTGGTGCAGAAATGGAGAAGCCAAGAGTGGGGGAAAGGGAACGTGAAATGGATAGCTTAGGGGACCTGCTATTATGGGCTGCTGTTATGGGCTGTCCCTGGGGCAGTTTCCTGGGCAAGTTACAGAACTAGCTTGTGGCAAGCAGTCTGCCGACGTGAGTCCAAATGTCAGCTCTGCCCTTAGCTTGACCTTTGGCTGGTCCCCTGCCCTCTCTGGGGCTCAATGTCTTCATAGGTAACAAGAGCCAGCCAGACTGGGTGACCTCCACTGGTGCACCCTCCCTCGGGCCCTTGGAGTCCTTGTCATGCTGCTACAGGTGCTTGGCTGGGTAGAGTCAAGTTGCCCCCTTCTCCCAAACACCTTCCTTTTCACCGTCACCATTGGCCCAAAGATGGCAAGGAGAGGTTCTTAAACTCCTGGAGGGGCCTGTTGGGAGAGCTGAGGTCAGTCTGTGGTCAGCACCCCTCCCTCAGGGTTAGTGACAAATACCCCAGTCCTTGTCTGCTTTTCTGGGGATCCCCTGCTGGGAGCAGTGGGAACGAAACAGATGAGTGCCAGCGAGCACTGTGCTCAGCACTAGAACAAGAGCCATGAGCAACACGGATCTGGTTCTTGCTCTCATAGAACCAACTTGTAGGGACAATGCTGTGGAGCTCCTCTGTTTGCTACATATATGTTTATTATTGTTAGATTTTCTTGTGGAATCAACACTTTTATCACTCTATAATGACCTTCTTTTTCTCTTGTAACAGTGTGTGGCTTAAAGTCTGTTTTGTCTGATATTAGTACAGCCACTCCAGCTCTCTTTTGGTGACTATTTGCATGGCGTCTTCAATCCATCCGTTCACTTTCAACCTATTTGTGTTTTTGGATCCAAAGTGAGTCTTTTGTAGGCAGCCTACGGTTAGACCTGTGTTTTTTTTTTTTTTTTTTTAATCTACTCTGTCAATTTATGACTTTTGATCAGAGAGTTTAATACATTTTTCTTTAAAGTAATCACAGAGAAGGAAGAACTTAACTTTTGTCATTTGGCTGTTCTCTATGTGTCATAGAGTCTTTCTGTCCCTTATTCCCTATGTTACTTCCTTGTGTTCAGTCGATTTTGTTGTTGTGACATGTTCTGATTCCCTTTTCATTTCCTTTTGTTTATAGGCCCTAGATATTTGTGACATCTATAGAAATAGCAACAAAATCTAGACCCTCTAATGGTTATCATGGAGACTATATAGACACTCCTAAAGTTATAACAATTTAATTGTAATTGATACCAACTTAATTTCAATTGCATGCAAAAATTCTACTCCAATATAGCTCTGCCCCTTTTCTCCTACTTTGTATGACATCTTTTACATTGTATACCCACTCACATAGATTTATGATTATTTTTTATTCATCTTTTAACCTTGTAGAAAATCTAAAAATGGAGTCACAAACCAAAATTATAATAATATTTGCTTTATATTTGCCCAAGTATTTACCTTTACTAGAGGTCTTTACTTCATACAGCTTTGAGCTATACTATGGAAGGATTCCCTTTATCATTCCTTGTAGGGTGGGTCTAATGGTAATGGACTTCCTCAACTTTTATTTTGAAATGACTTAATTTCTTACTCATTTTTGAAGGACAGCTTTGCTGAATATAGGTGATTTTTTCTTTCTTTCTTTCTTTCTTTCTTTTTCTTGGATATAGAATTCTTGGTTGAAAGGTTTTTTGTTTTGTTTTTCCTCTTTTAATGTTATAAATGTATCCCTTCCTCCCCACCCCCTCGCTTTATAACCTTCAAATTTTCTGCTGAGAAATCGGCTGATAATCACATTAAGGATCCCTTGTATGGGATGAGTCCCTTCTCTCACACTGTTTTCAAGATTTTGTCTTTGGCTTTGACTTTCTGCAGTTCGATTATAATGCATCTCAGTGTGGATCAGAATATATCCCACTTGGGGATTGGCTTAGCTTCTAGGTCTTGTATGTATGTATGTATATTGCGTCAAATTCAGGAAGTTTCAGCCATTATTTCTTTAAATAATCTCTCTGCCCCTTTCCTCATCTTATGAGGACTCTCATAATACGGATATTGCTCCGTTAATGCTGTCCATAGTCCTTTCGGCTCTGTTCACTTTTCTTCATTCTTCTTTTTTTTCTTTCTGCTCTTCAGACTCAGTCATTTCAACTCTCTTTTTTTTTTTTTTTTTAAAGATTTTATTTATTTATTTAACAGAGAGAGAGATCACAAGTAGGCAGAGAGGCAGGCAGAGAGAGGAGGAAGCAGGCTCCCCACGGAGTGGAGAGCCTGATGCGGGGCTTGATCCCAGGACCCTGGGATCATGACCTGAGCTGAAGGCAGAGGCTTTAACTCACTGAGCCACACAGGTGCCCCTATTTCAACTCTCTTATCTTCAAGTTCACAGCTTCTTCCTTCAGTCTCAAATGTGTCACTCATCATCTTGGGTAGCACAATGGCAGACTAGGAGTTCCAAGCTCTTGTTCCCCTCATGGACTCAACAAAAACAAAACAAAAATAAAAAGCAGAAACTGCACTGAACTAATTAATATAGAGGTTCTGGAAAACAGTCAAAGGTTTACAGAAACCGACTGAACATCCAGTCAATATGCCTGGGGCAAGCTATTACGAATGGGCACCTACAGTAGACCATCTATGGATCCAGGCATCTGGGATCTATGGTCTCTTTGCAGTTTTCATGAGCAATGCCTGCTGCTTCTTCCTCCGGGAGATCCAAGTTAGAGGAAACAGAGACCAGCCCTTCAGGCAGCCCTTACCAAGTTAGAATGCTGCAAATGAGGTCTGCTTTGCAACCTTTGATCTGAGAGAGAGAACTGGGCTGCAGCCTTGTCCAGACCAAGAACACTGTTTTTCCAGGGAGAGGAGGGGACAAGGGATGGTAAAACTGCCACAGAACCTTTCCTCCTATTTTGAAGGTGGCTTTTTCTTGATCGGCTATTCACCAGGTTGCTGTAAATCTTTGACTATTTCCCAGAGCTTTTATATGAGTTCAGCGCAGTTTCTGGATTTTCGTTTTTTTGTTTTTGATCCTTGCATGTGAGGGATGAGAGCTTAGAGCCTCCCCGGCTTCCCAATCTGCCATTTTGCCGCCTCTGATGGACCATACACTAGAAATGCTCAAATGTCTAACTGCATGATGCAGGGAAATGAACCGCATTGCTAATGTGAATGCTTGCAGGGCCGAAGAAGCTGCTACGGGATAATTGGAATCAGGAAAGGCCTTCGGGAAGGGGTGATTTTTCAGCTGAGGAAGGGAAATCCAAGAAAGGAAGAATCCAAGAAAGAAACTGAGAAAAGAGTGAGAACAAAGGCCCCCAGGTAGGAAAGAACCAGGTTGGCCCTGGGCCCTGTTGGAAGGCTAATGTCCCTGAAGCCCACGGAGGCCTGGGTGGCCAAGGCACACGGAGCAGCCCCGTGGGATGAGCGGTTTGGGCTTTATTCTAATTGTAATGAAAACTCATGGGAGGGCTTTAAGAACTAGAGAGAACTTGGGCTTTGTGTTGAAAACGACAAGGCTGCTGCTTAGATAAGGCCTAGAGTAGAAGCGGAGGGTCAGTGAGGAGGATGACCTGGTGAGAAATGGAGCTGGAGTCTTCAAAGTAGGAGGCAGCCCTGGGCAGGAGTCACATGGCCGCATTCCTGAGGGCTTGCAGAGGTGGAGCAAGGGAGAGACCTGGTCTAGTGCTGGGGCAGGCTGTGGAAGGGGGCTGTGTCTGTCCCTTTCCCGCCACCATGGGCTGCCTTTGAAGTTCTGCTCTCCTCTCGCCCAGCTGTGCCTTTCTGCAGGGAAAAGAAGACAAGCTGTGCCTGCTGAGGTTTGCAGAGCTGGCAGCTGAAGAGATCCCTGTTTTTCAAATGGGAACTTGACCATTGAGAGGATGCGGAAGCATGAGCCCTAGGGAGGGGGTGTGGCTCTGGCCCCCCAAGCAGGTGGGTCTTCTTCAGTGGGGTCCTAGTCAGGCAGCATCCCTTGGTTCCTACTGCCACCGAGGAGTCGGGATTCTCAGAGTATCTGAGGTTAAACACAAAGATTCTAGAGTTGGGCTGGCCTAGCCAGAGTCCTGATGGACCCTCTGACTCACAGTGAGAAGTTGTGTGTGCTGCTGCCCCTCTCTGAGCCCCAGCTTCCTGGTGTGTACCATTGCAGTAATGACAGCCCCCACAACCCTGGGTTATCACAAACTACGTGAGATCATGTGAACAAAGCACTCAGTAGATGTACAGCTCCTGGTAAGTGCTCAGTAATTGATCTTGTCAATGACATTGCTGATCACTGCGATAACTGTGTAATTATTAGCTGGGGACCTTGCCAGCCATTTTAGGAACCCACCAGAACCACAGAATCCAGCTTGATTTGGTTTGAGAACATGTCTTAGCCAGAGAGTTGACCTGCCCTCGGACCTCATGGCCCGTCTCATGTTCAAAGTGAAATGTCAGGAAGAGAAAGAAAAAGAATCTGCCTTACATTGTGCTTCACAGAAGAATGTCATTGGAGAGGGACCCTGAAGTGGGGAGGGAGCTGCACCGGCCACCACAGGAGGAGGAACCTCTGCCAAGGCTCTTCTTCTTCCTTTTGGGAAGACAGAAAAGAGCGGCTCACCTGGGCCACAGTGAAGAGTTTGTGGCAGGAGGGTGAGCAGGAGGAAATCAAGTTGTTAGATTGTGGCTGGATCATGGAGGCCAGAGTGGGGGAGTTTGGTCTGCACGCTGGAGGTGGTGGGGGCCTGTGATTCTTTCGGAGGAAGGAAGGACCATCCTTCAAGCTGGGCCTCTGCACGGACCGTGGCCCTGAATCTTACCTCGGGCCAGATCAGTGGTCTAGGCCAGGGATGCTGAAGCCCAAGTTCAGCCAGTGAGAGTGTGTGGATGGGGGGAGATTCCAGACGTATGAGGTGGTAAACAGGCTTGACAACTACATAGAGGTGGCAGGGGTGAAGGGGGACCCAGGGAGGACTCCCGCATTGCCAGCTCAAGCAACTGGACAGCGGAGAGGATGGCTAAGGGCAGCAGAGATGTGGGGAGGAGTGGCAGCTCCGGGCATGACTTGCTCAAGGAGCCTGTGAACCCTCTGCCCTGGCTGTTGGCTCTGCATGTCTGGACCCAGGGAGGGGTCTCGGGCTTAGGGAGCAAGTATTAGATGATAGTTGTACCCTGAGTTTGGCTGGCTGGTTGAGAAGTGAGGCAGAGGAGAGAAGACTCAGGCAAGATGCTGGCTGCTGCTGTCCCTTGGCCCACATGTGGTCTGTCTGGCCCTCTCGGTTGCCACCCGCCCCCCCCTTCTCATCTTACACTTCCTTTCTGGCCCTCACTTAGCTGCGTCATTTTAGAGAACTTGGAAACCAGGCCTCGTGTCTTTAACTTACAAAATTATACACTCCAATGAGCCGGAAAGGGGCTTTTGGAATAATTCTATTGAAAATATGTGGGTTTTCGCCTTGAAATGATCTTCCTGAAATTATCCCCTTTCTCTCTTTATAAATATTAAAAAGAAGGAATCAGAGCTTAGTGCTTTAAATCCCTATTCAGGGACTTTCTTGTCTGCCTCCCAGGAAAGCAGCCAGTCATTTCCAAGGAAGAGAGGAGGAGGCTGGCTCCGTTTCCTTTTGCATGACCCTGCCCCCAAGTCCACCTTTTGGAGTATCCCCGACCAATCCCTCCTTGTCCCCCTACAGCTAAACTGGGATTTGCTGGAATATTTTGCATCCGCATTGGGGTGTGAGAGAGGTAGAGCAGGCTCGGAGGGGAGGGGAGAAGAGAGGAGGGGAGGAGGACTGCAGAGATGGAGGCAGAGAGACGGAGAGAATGAGAGAGAGAAACAGCTCTGGGGAGAGAGGGAGAGACATGTTATACCTACAGCGATGGGCTGTGAGAGATCCCGAGCTTGGGCGGAGGATTAGGGAAGACACAGAATATGGAGACAGAAAGCAGCACACAGAAGCAGCAGGGGAAAGGAAGGACACAGGAGCAGAGACTCTGGGAGGGTCGGCGGAGGCCGTGAGGCCAAAGGCCTGCAGAACGGAGTCAACACGGATGAACGGATCGGGTAGAAAAGATCCATGAGAGACAGACGCAGAGAGACAGTGACACAGGGGTGTGGGGGGCGGCAAGGAGGGGTGACAAGGAAACCGGAAGGGCCTGTGCCACCCTTAGGCTGAAGGACGGCTTGTGTTGGGGACACATGAGTGGCTCACGGGCCCGATGGAGGGAAGCTCCTCATCCCTGGCCTGGGCTCTCCAGCACCAGCACCTGCCTCAGTCCCATGACTCTCGTTAAGACTTGCTGACCTTTGACGCCCAGGGAGGGATGGGGGCAGAGGGCAGAGGTCAACAGGAGCCTGGCTCGGGAGACAGGGGGACCTGAGCTCCGGCAGCAGCTCTGCCAATCACTGTCGTGTCCCCTGAGGCACGTCATTCAGTCTTTGGAAACTTGGTTTTCTCATCTGCAACATGGGGACGCTGATCCCCAATCCTGGGGTGATGGTGCCGCTTGTATGAGGCACCCACCTGTAATGGCCTTGGCCCAGTGCCTGGGTCGCCACCTCACGAGAACCAGGGACGCCATCCACCTTGGAGGCTAGGGCTCAACCACACTCCTTCCTTGGAGCTCAGAACCCATCCGTGCTGAATGCCTAGGGATAAAATCCGTAATCCACAGGTACCCCAGAAGGGGAAATCTGGGCAGGTGAGGGGTGGGGGAAAACAGAGGTTTTCAAGGCTGGGGGAGATTCTCAGAAGGCTTTTCCAGGCAGCCCTGGCGGGTACACGAGGTAAGGGGAGTCAGATTTACGAAATGGGTCACCATCTCCCTGAAAGGGGAGCTGGTAAGAAGGGAAATGCGTTGGCCCAAGGTTCCCAGGGCGACCTGGAGCCCCTCCAGGGTTTCTGCCTGCCCATCTGACCAAGGGCATCTGATGGCAGGCTCTGAAAGGGCCTTTGGGATCTAACGCCCCAGGTTTTCGAAGTCCGTCATTGCGAGAGGCCTGCCCTGGGTGGGGTGGGGGTGGGGAGGGTGTTCCCTGCTCCCCTGCCCCCACACATTGCAGCAGGAACCGCTGCCTTCTGAGAGCTCCGTCACAAAGCCACAAAGCGCTGTGGTCGGCCACCGGTTACCGCATAAGCCAAGCCCTTGATCTGCCGTGTTTGAGGAAATTCTTTGTTCCTTTCAAGCCTCTATTCTCTCAGCTGGGGCTGGTGCATAGACCGAAGCAGTGAGTTTGCTCTTTCTTCCTTTTCTTTTTGGATTTTTAAAAATAACCGGCTTGTGTGTTCAGGCAGTGTTCCAGAACTGGGTTCCTAGGCTGGGGTTCAAGGCCAGGCAGTTTGGCAGCCTCTCGCTCCTGGGAAGGCCGGGACAGAGGGAGAGCGGAAAGCCCAGGTGAGCGGGCAGGCGTTAAACCTGTACCCCACCCCCACCCCGTTTTCCCCAACCCCCCTGCTGAGGCAGCACCCCCCCCACGCTGGCTGACACTGGTGCCCTTCCACCCCCTTTCTGGACCTCGGGTTGTTAAGTATAAGATAAGAGCCCAGTGTAGAGGTGGGGGCCTCTCTCCATCGCCGGATCCTGCCAGACATCGCTGATGGAGCGCCCTCCCCACGGAGCTTGGATGAGCCCCAAGGATTCTTCTCAATCCGGGCTCTGGGAGACCACCACCAATGGGATGTGGCTTGCAAGCAGGCCCATCTTCTATCCTGAAACAATGATCTCTGAGGGGCCGACATGAAGGGGGCACTCAATAAATATTTGTTGGATGAATGGGCTTTTATTTTATTTTAATCTTTATGGCGGGCCAGGCACTATTTTCACAGTACTTTCTAGGCTGTGAACAAAGCGGAGTTCCTGACCTCAATCCAAAGTGTGGGGGAGACAGGCAATAAGCAAATAAGCAGAGAACTACCTCAGATGTCAGGTGGTGAGCCGTGTTGGGAAGAACAATGAAGCCAAGTGAAACAATAGAGTGACAGAGAGGGGTGTGGGCGTGTGTTGTGGGGAAGGTCATCAGAGAAGGTCTCCCCACTCGTGACTCAGGATCAGAGAACTCAGCAAAGTGAGCGAACCTCCAGGAGTCCATCCCTCTAAGGCTTTGAGACTAAACTGGTTTGACAGGAAGATGCTGATCTCCGTGGTGTAAGATTCTAGAATTCCACGAATCTAAGAACCTCCAACTAAAGTGACAGATTTTTACTGCTCTCACATTCCATGAGAAGGATTCTAGAAGTTTGTGACTCTGAGACGTTAGGATTCACTGAAGCATCTTTTTGCTTGAATAGACCAGGATTCATTGCCTACCCTCTCCCCGCTACCCCCAGGAAATGGAGCTGAAAATAGAAACCGTCAAAACAACAAGCCATTCCAGCTCTAAGTGCCATAGTAAACAAATGGTCCAATGTTGCTCCGATGGTTTAATTGCAGCAGCTACAGACAAGCCCATTCATGAGGGATCATCAGTTGATGGAGAGGAGGAGTGAGCCCCTGGGTTAAGGGGTGGCTGGGGGCTGGCCCCAGGTGAGGCTCGCGCTCTGGGAGCCCATCAGATTTCAGCAGCCAATGCTCTGGATGGCTTGCTCAGGTCCCCTTTGCCTTTGGGGATCAAGATGGTGGATATTTTGAAGAGGAGGATAAAGGCCTCTCTGAGGAGGTGGCATGACAGCTGTGACCTGAGGACTTAGAAGATGCCAGGTTCGCAGACAGCCAGGGCAGAACGGTCCCAGGTAGAGAGAACAGCAGATTCAAAGGGCCTGTGGTGAGGGAGCTTGGCTGGTTCCCAAGGCAGCAGGAGTGCAGGACAATGTGAGTAGACAGGTAGGAAGCGCCTGGATCCCTCAGGGGTTTATAGGCCAGGGTTAGGAATGTGGAAGCTACTGGAAGGTTTTAAACAGTGAGTGATGGGATATAATTCCATATTTAAAAGATTCTGAGTGCTCCAAGTACAATGAACTATTGGTGGTATGAGTGGAAGCTGGAAGGCCAGTAAAAGACAGAGGCATGTGTCCCCATAAGAAGTGGTAGCAGCGGGTGCCTGGGTGGCTCAGTTGGTTAAGCGACTGCCTTCTGCTCAGGTCATGATCCTGGACTGTCAGGATCGAGTCCCACATCTGGCTCCCAGCTCCATGGGGAGTCTATTTCTCCCTCTGACCTTCTCCCATCTCAAGCTCTCTCCCACTTTATCTCTCTCTCAAATACATACATACATAAATAAAAATCTTAGGGGAAAAAAAAAAGTGGTGATGGCTTGGGTCCACAGGGGAGCAGTGACATTAAAATGTTTCCATCTGTTCACCGATCCCTTCTTCCTTCCCTCTCTTCCTCCATCCCTTTCTCTATTTTATTTATTTGAGAGAGAGAGAGAGAGAGAACACAAGTGAGGGGGTTGGAGGGCCAGAGGGAGAGGGAGGAGCAGAGTCCTCCCTGAGCAGGGAGCCCCATGTGGGGTTCAATCCCAGCACTCTGGGATCACAACCCCAGTCGAAGGCAGACACTGGACAGATTGAGCCCCCTAAGCCCCCCCATCCATCCACTTACTAACCAAACATTTGTTAAGCATCTATGGGGAGTCAGGCACAATGTTGGGATTAGAAAGATGAATTAAACTTGGTTCACAACCACCAGCAGCTCACAGCGGTCTCGACACTGCAATGTAAGGGTACGCGACGTTCCAGGACAAGGTACGCATGAGCTCGTGGGAGGTGATCCCCAGAGCCTAGGATGCTGGGAGAGGTGGGGAGAAGGGAGTTTGGGCCAGCTTGGGGAGGGGCCGCATGCACGCTTGTGCCCGCTGGCCCCTTCCTGCTCAGCTCTGCCGGCCCCTACCCGAGCGGAGTAATTTAATTAAGCACCAACCCTTAACTAAGATCCAGCTGTTCAGCAGATGTTGCCTTCCACCCCAGATGGAGGCACGTCTTGGCGGCAGGCACAGTGTGGCCGGGGCGTCTCGTTCGCAAGACTGCAGAGACAAAAGAGACTCAGGATGCGGCATTAGTGTTTAAGGACCATCATTCAACACACATGCCCGTCCCCCAGTCATGGCTACCATCCCTGCCCGCTGGGCCTGGAGACAGGCCATGGAGTGTGACTTGCTGGTTCTCACTTGGAGAACAAGAGAAAAATGAACAGGTCACCAGTCTACAGAAACCCAGAGAACATTTATGATAGTGGCAAGTGACTTAGCCCCCATTTGTCATGAAGGGGGCACAAATAATGACCCTTATGTATTGAGCTCCAGCTCAGAGCCAGGTGCCGTGCCATCTTGTCGCTGCTTCTCCAGTCCTCCCAACAGCAGTGCTCAGACCTACCTCAGGACCTTTGTCCTTGCTTTCCACCCTGGCTGGGAAAACTCTTCTTCCAGATGCCCACAGGGCTAATTCCCCCGAGACCTCAGGCCTCAGCTCTGATGTTGCCTTCCCGCAGAGCCCTTCCCCCAGCGCCCTACATGAAAAGGCAGCCTTCTCCATCATTCTCCACTCCTTACCTTGCTTTTCCTTCATCACCCGAAATGCATACACTCGTTCCATGCCTGTTTCTCTCCTCTAGAGCTTAAGCTTCCAAGGGCAAGGATTTTCGTCTGTTTTATTCATTGCCAGCTTTCCAACATGCAGAAGAATGCCTGACTCAAGACAGAATCCTATAAATATTTGTTCAACGGGTGGATGAATGATCAGCAGATCTCACTGAACATATGAGAAGATTGTCAGGGAGATAAAATTACTCTCCCAAGAATGACACAGCCGGCAAGGGGAGAGCTGGGTTTTGAATTCGGGTCTGTCTGATTCTAAAGTTCTGCCCCCTTTGCTGGGACTTTTCTCTTTCTTCTCCGTCACGCTTGTCACCACTTGGGGATTTATTTCTGCACCCAGGTTTGGTGTCTGTCTCCCCCACTGGAAGGATGGCCCCAATGAGAGCAGAACTCATCTGGTTTGTTCATAACTGACTCCCCAGCACCCAGACAGTGACTGAGTGAAAGAAGGAAGGGCTGGGAGGCAGGAGGCTGGGCTCCCTACCGGAGGCTGTTCCACCGACTCGGTGAGAGGGTGGAGAACTCCGAAGTGTCCTCCACTTCCCAGCTTCCTCCTGCAGACAGACCTTTTTTTTTTTTTTTAGATTTTATTTTATTTATTTGACAGACAGAGATCACAAGTAGGCAGAGAGGCAGGCAGAGAGAGAGAGAGGAGGAAGCAGGCTCTCCGCCAAGCAGAGAGTCCAACGCGGGGCTCGATCCCAGGACCCTGGGATCATGACCTGAGCCGAAGGCAGAGACTTTAACCCACTGAGCCACCCAGGCGCCCCCAGACAGACTTCTTTAATCTGGGAAGCAACTCAGCAAAGGATGTTTCATCTGTGCCATTTTACAGATTACATTGAAGCTCAATCAGAGAAATGATTTGCCTTGCCCAAGGTCATCTGGCTACTGAGTAGAGAGCTGAGATTTGAACTCAGGCCTCCCAAGCTGGTGGGTCCTGTAAAAGGGACCCCCATTGACCGCTTGGATCAGCCCACCCAAAGGCAACAGCTGCCTGGCTGGAAAGCCCCACTCAATAACCCACCTGAGCACCCATCTTCCTCTCAAGGTCAGCAGTGTCGAGGCCACTGTGAAACTCACCCTTAATTCACGACTCCCCAGTTTCACCCATTTAAGTGAAAACTTTGATGTTATTTTAACCCAAATCCCCTGTCGACTTCAATGGAAGCTTTGAATCCATGAGGAAGGTCAGACAGCGTTTTTGGAGGGAACACAGGCACCCAATGGAAATCACATTAGCATACTCATTATCATCAGGGCCCTTTGAATGTGTTTTTTAGCTGTTCCCTTAAAGCAACTCAGTGACAACGGATCCTTTCTGTTCAGGAATTACTGGGCCAAAGCAGAGCTGTGGTCGGCTCCTGTGAGCTTCTCTGTGCTTTCCAAACGGTGACTGCGAACCCACGTTGCATAAGGTAATGGAAAGACCGTCATCCACCAGACGGCCTGGTGGCGAATGAAGTACATTGTCTGGGTCTGAAAGAAATAACTCTTTAAGTCAGTTCTGGTGGGACCCCAGGGAGACCCCAGGGAGGGGCTCAGGTGACAAAAGGTGTTGCTAAGCTGCCTTCCAAGAAAGCTGGGCCCTGTTACCAGGAAGCCCCTGGGTGCCGCCCAAAATCAGGGACTGGTCTTGGTTGACAAGATGGTTGCTCAACTCGGGAAAATGCCAGCATGCCCACGGTAGCATTCACTACACCCAGTGCCCAGCACCCCCACACCAGACCATCTGGTTCCAAATCTCGGGAAATGGGGAAACAAGAGGGCACCAAAGGTTTCTAAGTGTCCTCAGATGACTCCAGGATGCCAACAGGCTGCTGGTAAGGGAAGCTGAACTGATCTCTGGTCAAAGCAGAGGGGAGGGGAAAATAATTTGTGGGTGGGGATGGTAGAGAAGGAAGGGTGATCGGAAGTCCTATGGGGATGTGTTCAGGAGCAGGAACTTCAGAGAAAACACTTTTTTTTTTTTTTCTTTTAAGGAAAATTTCGAACTACAGAAAAGTGAGGGGACTCGCACAACGACCCCATTACCTGTTCCCGGCCTCCTCCGTCAGCAGCATGGAGTCCCTCATGTGTGAGGGGGTTTGAGATATGTGCTGCAGGGAGGCGATGAGCCCCAGCTTCCCTGGGAACCTCCTGTAAGGCCCACATGGTTCACCAGGGATTCCGTGACACCAGATCCTTGGCTGGACCACAGAGCTGCAGCGCCAAGCTCTTGGGGTAAAATGTGATTTGACAGGACAGCCGAGAGCTGTGACACAGGACTTTAGTATTAAGGGGAAACAAAAGTCATGTTTAAAAAGAAATCGCCACTTATTTGTACTAATCCCTCCATGACTGGTCTGCTTGGTTCTCATGTCTGGGGCGGGGCCTTGGGACTTACCCCCTGATAGGATCAAGGAGGTGAATGACTAGTCTGGGAACACCCAGAGAGGGGCAGCTGGGTCAGAATGTCTCCAGGAAGTCCTCATTTTCCTCGTTGTGTTCTTCTGTTGTTCTTTTGTTCCTCCGAAGACGAAAATTCACAGAGCACCTCCTACGTGCCGGGGACTGTGTTCTAAGTCTTGGGTTCGCACGATCTAGCGCAGGCCATGATAATAAACAGTAAGTATGATGGATAGTGAGTCAGATTGTGACATGTAGCGCTCGTGCTGCAGAAAAAAATAGACCAGGAAAGTAGACTGGGGTGGGTGATAGTCGTTGGTAAGGAGGAACAGCCGTTAGTAAAGTGCCCAGGGAATCTCTGTCAAGGTGACCCAACAAGGTGAGGTGACCCATGAGCCAGGAACTCTCCAGGCAGAGGGAACAGCAAATGCAAAACCCCGTGGTGAGAACATTCCTTGCAAGATCAGTGAGCTCCTTGTGCAGCGGGAGCAGAGGGAGAGTGGAGACAAGATGGTCAGGTGAGGTCAGGGAGGCTGGTGTTTATGAGAAACTGGTCAGGCCAGAGTGTAAGTCCTTGAAGGCCTTTGTAAAGACCTTTATTTTTCTGGGGTGAGAAGGGAAGTGTTTGGTAGGTTTTGAGCAAGGGGATGGGCAGATTGGCTTTTGTTTTAACGGGACCCTTCTGGCTGCTGAGTGAAGAACGATTGCAGAAAGCGAGGACAGAAGCTGGAGAAGGCTACTGCAGTCATCCCAAGAGACAGAGGATGGTGACCCAGACCATGGTGGTCTTGGTGGACGTGGTCAGAGGTGGTCAGTCCCTGGAAATGCTTGGAAGGTAGCCAATGGGATTTGCTGGCTGGAGGAATGTTGGAGTATGAGACCAGAAGAGGGGTCAGGGATGACGCCAAGATGTTTAATCTCAGCAACTAGAAGTGGAAGTTTGGCATTTCCTGAAATGGAAATCCTGCAGAAGGGATGGGTTTGGGAGGCATGGTGGGATGTTCTGTTTGGAACAGGTTAAAATTGAGATGCGTGGGCAACACCAAATGCAGATATTGAACCATCCACCGGACAAATGAACCTGGGGTGCAGCAGAGAGGCCAGGCCTGGCATCCCCCCAGATGATGTGTGAGAGCCTGGTCATAGATCGGCAGTGGACCAAGGGCTGACCTAGGCTTCTCGTGTACCAGGAACCCACCCCGGCTGTCTCTCCTGGCCTCCTCACGCCCGTGTCTGGCCTGGGTCTTGCACAGAGCGAGTTATTACCCCTCTTCATTTGCCACTTCCCACTATCAGCATTTGCCCTAAGGTTAAAGATGAAGGCTGATACGAAGAGCAGGAACTCTCAGGTTAACTGGAGCCATGGGGATTATTGTAATGCTACACTCAGGGATCGGAAGGCAGGAATTCTGACCACGCCTCACACAATGAATGCAGTTTAGCCACTGGGAGAGCATTCGGGACCCAGACCATTTGGGACCCGAGCTCGCTCATGGCCCCCTCAGCAGCAGGTGTCTGCTGGTCTTCCCCCCTCCCTTCCCCCTCCAGAAGTCTGGGCTTCCTCATTAACCCTGCACCTTCACACTGTCTTTGCACCGACTGATAATCGTCCTGTCTTCCAGCTTTTGTGCATTTGCCCCGACTCCCTTGGATCCAGACCCAAACTGGCGGCCCTGAATGGCGCTGATTAGGTAACTGTGCTCAGACCTCCTGGGAGGAGCTTCTGCCCCAGGCTATATCAATTGGCTGCTGGCCAGCCTATCTCTTGGCAACCTTTGGGTCAGGTGACTTCTCATGCTCCAATCAGCTGTTGGGGCAGTTGTGGAGGTGGGCACAAAATAGAAGGTCCACACTAGGAGGGCAATCTTAGTACAAGAGCCTGGCATATTGGCTAAGGTGGGTTCTGGATCAGACAGCTTGGGTTTAGGTTCAAATCCTGCTCCCAACCCCCACTTATGGTGACCTTGGGCAGCTTTCCATCCAACCGCACCTCCATCTCTACATCTCTAAGTGGGGAATTAATAATGTTAACTACATCTTAGCGTTGCAGCAAAGAGTACTAAGCTAGCCAATGAAACACCTATAGGACATATTTAATCGGCGCTGTAATTAAAAGTATAATCACTGTTGTCATTACTACTGGCTGGACAGTTCATCTGCACTTAAGTGTTTTAAAGGCAGGTTCTCACGCCGTTCTTCACATAATGCCAGTGCAACAGTTTCTGTGTTTAATTCCACCATCTAGATGTGAAAACGGAGGTAATTATGACTTATCCAAGGGTCCCTCACCTAATGAGAGGTGGCGCCGGGATTCCAAGACAGGTTTGGCTGGCTCCGGAACCACTGCTCTGAATCACCATGTCCCCTGACGCCGTCTGTGTGTAACTGCCCACCGTGGGCCACTTCTTCTGTGAGGCTGTGGGTAGGAGTCCCCCAGCAGGGGCAGCACGTTGCTTACTCCTATCCCCATCCCAGACCCTTCTGCTGTCCAGATTGACAATGCAATCTGCCAAAGTGGGTTCTGCATGCCTCACCAGCTCTGTTCTGCAAAGGCCACTCCTATCCCTTGTCCCGTGTGGTCCTCCACACCTGGATAAGTCAGCAGAGCGGGGATTAGTCCTCCTATTTGACAGATGCCAATTCTACCATTTCCCACTCCTGGTCTGGAGTTCATTCAGGGTATAAAGGAAATAGAATGACATGAATTCCTGGTGCCAGCTTAAATTCCTGAGATATGTCCGTCTGACTTCCCACCAAAAGATTGCGGAGGGAGGGGGCGGGGGAGGACCTGCAGGTTCGTGGCTTGTGTTCACCTCTTCTAACACTTCCACTCCAACCATGGGCCTTGTCCACACTCCGGGGTGGTTACCAATGTATGGTCCCTGGGGTTCACATACGTGGGTGCCTCAGGATATCCCTGGAATCTGACAGACAGGGTTTGAATCTCCACCTTGCATCTATTCACTGTGTGGCCTGAGGCAAGCCACTTAGCCTCTCTGGGCTCCTGTTTCCTCGTGTATAATCCTTTCTCATCCTGTTACTGTGAGGACAGAGTAAGATTTGTTTATACGGTGCTTAGTAAGGCCAATGAATTTGTTATTTTAGGCATTAAAATCCCATGATCCCCACACAAAAAACCCTCAGAACTTGCTGTTGGCATGGGAATGATTGAAAGATTTACCTTTTAGGAACATTAAAAAATAATTAAAAAGGAAAGGTTGTTTTAGTTCAGTGTGGAGGATGTATCAGGGGGGACAAGACTGGAATTGAAACATGTCCATTAAGAATGCGTTTGGCTCAGGGCGCCTGGGTGGCTCAGTCCATTAAGTGGCCAACTCGGTTTCAGCTCAGGTCATCATCTTGAGGTCTTGGGATCAAGCCCTGTGTCAGGCTCTGTACTCGGCGGGAGGTTTGCTTATTGATTCTCTCTCTCTCTTTCCCTCTCTTCCCCTCTGCCTCTGACCCCTCACAGCTCATGCACTCTCTTTCTCTCTCAAATAAATAAATAAATAAATAAATCCTTAAAAAAAAAAATGTGTTTTTTTTGCTGTTAGCAAAAAATCCAACAGCGTGACACATTTCTAGGTTTTCCTCGATATCCACTCTCTCCTCTTCCTTAGTCAATAGAATTCCTAATTTCAGTGGGACACATAGCAGCCTGGAATGAAGATTACACTTCCCTTCTTCCTTTCCATATCCTAGGTATGGCCATGGTATGGTGAGTTCTTACTGAAGAGAAATGTTTTGTGTGGCTTGTAGAAAATGTCTTAAAAGGGAGGGTATACACCTTACTCCTTTCTTTCTCTCTGCTGGCTGGAATTTACGATATGATGACTGGATCTCAGCAGCTATTTTGGACCATGTGATGAATTAAAGATGGCTACCAATTCTTTGGTCCTTCTTCCTTCAAGAGGAAGACTTTATGTGGCAGAGTATACTTCCTTTCCCCCTGAATCTGGGCCATCCTGTTACTTCTTGGACAGAGGATATGGAAATGATGCTTTGCTAATTCTAGGCCTTGCCCTTAAGCAAACTGGCAGCTTTCATTATGGCCTCTTGTATCCATGAACTGCCATGGAAAAGGTCAAACCATTCTTCTGGAAAGATCACCTGAAGAGGCCTTGAGACTTCATGAAAGAAATAGGAGACCCAGCTGAGCTCAGCATTGCAGTCTTCCCAGTAAAACCATCTTGATCCTCCAGAAGAACCCAACTATCAGCTGAACATGACCAAGTGACCAGTCAATGCCCATGGACTACCGAGCTGAGCCCTGCCCAAATTTATGACCCACAAAATTATAGAAAATAATAAAATGATTATTGTTTGGGGTTTGTTTGTTGTGTAGCAATAAATAACCAGAACAGATGAGGTAGAAGATATTTGCTGAGGACGGCACAACAATTACACCCTCTGGATGTCTGGCTGCCTCCAGATTTCTTGTCATCCAAGAAAAGTAAACCCTATGTGTTTAAGCTTTGGTGATACCTTGGGCTGTTGCTCACGGGCCTCAGTCTCCCCAAAATTATTCAACAGAGCATTAATGCCTGCGCTGTTACCTCCTACAGTACCTTAGGGGATAGACTAAGAATCAAGAAGAGACCTTTTTCATGTAATATAAACAGTGCACATATCCAAAAAGACCAAGTGACATGCTCAAGCTGCTATAATACATTTCATGTGTTCATAATGGGTGAACTTGTCAGGAACCAAGTGCAATGGATTTTTAGAATCAGATACGTTAGAGCTGGAGGCTCAGCTCTGCTACTTTCTAATGTGACAAATTGGACCAGTCACTAAATCTCTCCAAGCTTAGTTTCCTCATCAATAAAACACAGACGATGCTATTTCCCTTGTAGAGTCTGTGTGAGGATTAAATTAAATGAGATTAATCCATCTGGTTGATAAATACTGAATATCTCCTAGGTGCTAAGCCAGACCTGCTCCTGATATTGGTAGGGCCTGGGGCCCACTCATCCACACCTCCCAAAATCTAAATATTTAAACATTACACATCAGGCTAATATATTGTTTTTTTTTTTTAAATGCTCTATTCTTTTCCTCGATAAATATAAGTTCATAACAGCCAGGTTCAGTTTGGAAATCTCAGACTCCTCAGATGCCTGCCCTGAAATGCAGAACCGTGGGAATGGGGAGAGCTGGCCCCCGGCCCCGAGCCTGCCCCCTTCCCTCCCCAGCTGCACACTGCGCCACGCAGACCCCACGTGCGTATGTGTAGACATCCCATGCCTTTATAAGCTCCCTCCACCCCCACGAGCCACACTGCCCTTTGCCTCCGCCGACCCTGACTCCCCCAGTCCACTGTTCTGCCTTCAGAGAACACAACAGGAAGAATCAGAGGCCCTGGAATCCATAGGCCCTGGAAGCAGGCTTGGGACCTTTGAATTTCAGGGATCCTGGGAACCCACAGTATATCTAGAAAGGGGACAAAGGCATGGCTGGCTGTGTCTCCTTGGCTCTGGGGTGGGGGTAGGGAAAAACAGCTAGAAGACGGCCCGAGAGAGGCCCTTTAACTCATGAGGACAAGAGCAGGGAAGGCCCCCTTTAGCTGGTGAGGACAGCAAGGGTTGGTCCCCCTTGCCTAGGTCTAAGGGTCAGGTCAGGCCTATGCTGGTAACTGAAACATATCAACAGGATACCTGATCCATTCCTTCCATCTGGGTCTTGGTGTCACCCTTTCTATAAAATGAGGGCTTCGCTGATCTGACATCTCCAGATTTGTGTTGGAGGCCAAGGGCTGGTGAATGTCATCAAGAATCTCATAGAGGCCAGGAGATCCAAAGGCAAGGGGGTATGTTTGGGAGTTAAGAGGCCAACTTCTTTCTCCAAGGAAGCCTGGCAGAGCCGGGAGGACGACCATCTAGTCCAAGCTGTTCATCATCTCAGCACCCTCAGCGGACATCCCAACAGGACTTCCCATCATAACAGGAAAGAAATCCCATCTCCTTGCCAAACCTGCTCCACCTGGCCTCTGGCCACCGGGGGCCTCCTCGCCCACCCCTCTTGCTGTTTTTTGGATCACTTCCTGTACCCTTGACCTTGCTTGTGTTTAATGGGTATATCAGCCCACTGTTTCCCCTCAGGGCTGTTGCCCTTGCAGTTCTCTCCTCCTGGCACACCCAGTTTTTTGCATGGCTGGGTATTCCCATCGCTCTGGCCTCCGCTGATGGCCTCCCTCAGCAGTGACCGTCCATGACACGCCTTTGGGAGTAGCTCTCCGCTCTAGCCTCAGGGGCTCTCTTTCTGACATCGCACAGCCCGAGTGACAGACTGGAGCATTAAGAGGCCACACTTGGAGCCCAGTCCTTGGGAGCCGTCCAAATCCGGTCTCCACCATCGCCTGGACACTCAAGGAAATTTCTCAACTGCTTTGAGTAGATTCTTCAACTTCTCATTTCCCTCCAATGGGCGAGTCAACCTCCATTTTCCCATATGTGAAAGGGGGTGAGAATGACTCCATCCCAGGTTCTCTGGGAGCTTGCGGGGTCGGGGTGGGGGCAACAGACATCCCACCGCTTTCAGAACGGAGCTTGGCACAAGCTGTATACTAGTGCTTCTATTATATTAACACTTGCTGTTTCAAATTATCTTGTCTGTTTTTTCCTGTACTTGTTTATTGTTTTACTCCTCTGGGAAACACAAACTCCCCACCTGCCCGCTGCCTCCCGCCGTGCCTGGGGTGGGGGGAGGGAGCACAACACACACACACACACACACACACACACACACACACACACACGAAACCAAAACGCATTCCTGCTCGGACCTGGCACTGGGCTGAGCCCTTCTACCCACCAACTCCACGAGCAGACGAACAAACTGAGGCAGGGGCGGAGTGCCTGGGAGGAACTCGTCCCGCTGCACCTGCAGAGGAACCGCTCTGAGCGCGGGTTTCCGCCGTGGCGCGTTTTTGTTCCGGGCGCCTGTGTGTTTCAAGACGCGACAGAAGCGATCGCTGAAAAGCAGCCGTTCAGTCCCCTCGGTCCCCAGTGCGCGAACAGAGGCCTGCGCACGCAAACACTACCAGCGCTTGCAGAAACGCGGGGTTTGCGGAGCGCAGCGTGCCCGCGGCCCCGCAGCTGCGTGCCCTGCCCAGCCTACCCCGGGCTGTGGGGGTGCCGGGCCGCGGGAGGGGAGGGCGGCGCTGCGCGTTCATCTAGACTATCCGCGGGGGCGCAGAGCCCCGCAAGCCGCAGGCCTCCTGCTCGCGGGTCCCAAGGGGGCGCAAAGGTCACGAAGCCTGTCTCCAGGGGAAGGCAGCTTCCCTGAGGGATGCGCGCCCGCCGGGCACACAGAAGCAACTAGGTCGTGAACGCGGCCTCGAGCCCCTTTCCAGCGCGCTTTCTCGGCCACCTCTCCTATGCACTCCCTCTAGGCAGCCCTCAGAGGCTGGATGAGTCCAGCGGTAAGAACAGGGCGTCAGGAGCCAAGGAAACCTGGATTCAAATCCTGTCCCGCCCCTTGCGGACTGTGTAGCTAGGAGCAAGCCACTCTGCCGCACGGGCCCCCGCTTCTGTAGAATGGGGGTAAAGCAGTCTAGAAGGTCCTTAGTTCAGTGGCCCAAATTAATTGCTTAATTCTTTCTTACAATCACCGCTTCCAGTTCACAAATGTGGAGCAGGTTCAAGGTGGAAAGGGGCTTTTTCAAGGTCGCAGCAGACGGTCAATGACAAGCCCTCCAAATCTAAGTCTGAGCTGCCTGAAGGTCGAGTTTTCCCAGAGGCTTTATAGAGCCCCGGGGGAGGCGAGGGACTAGGAGGTTCCGGTCATCTCCCTCCTCTCCCCACCCCATCCGCTCTGCCATCCCCCCCCAACCCACCCCTGACCCAACCCCAGAAGTTCAGGCTTCCCCTAGGGACACTGTGGTCAATCGCTGGATGATCCAGCGCCTGGAGGGGGTTCTGGGATGTTTTTGTCCTGACTCGAAACCACATATTTTATTAATAATAATAATATAATTATTATTAATTGTTGTTGTTGTTATTATTTTAATAGGGAAGGCCCCAGTCTTTTCTGTAGGAGCCTGCCTGCCTGCTGTGCTCTTCAGGGCAGACCTTGATCTCCCTGCAGTTTCTAATCGGAAAGGAAGCCTCCTACTGCCCCCCAGTGGGCAGGCGAGGTTGTGCGGGCCTGGCAAAGCTCGCTAACAAGGAAACTGGCTTCACTTGGCACGTTGGAGGCTGCTTGGAGAAAATACAGCTTGGCTCCCCCACAGCTATTTGTAGCCCCGTGGATCTGGGAAATCTTGGGAGTAGAGAATAATAGACCGAAATTGAAAGGCACAGGAGGGTTTTTGTCATTCTGCTTTTATTTATTTTTGAATAGATAACACATTTACATGATTCAAAAGATAAAAAAGATGGTAGAGTGAAAAGGAAATGTCCCTTCCCCTTGTTCCCAGCCGACTAGTTCCCCTTCCTAGAGGCAGCCATTGTCCTGTTTCTTGTGTATCCTCCAGCTGAAAGTTTATGCACATATAAATATTTTAAAGGATCCCCAGCTTCCCCTATATGCTCTTCTGCATCTCGCGACTTCACTCTGAAAGTGCATCGTGGGATTTTTTCTATAGTGATTCATGGTTCAGAGAGGCCTCATTCTTTTGAACAGCTGCATAATATTCCATTGTACAGATCTCATCATTATTTGATAGTGTCCTGCTGATGAGCCTTTAGGAGGCTCTTAATCTTTTACAATCATATCATTACAACAAATAACCTTGTACACACACCATTATGCTCAGATGTGAATGAATCACTTAGCTATTGCCGTATCACAAAAAGATTTTGTTATTATTTATATAAATCACTTGTGGCCCTGTGGATCGGGGTGAGGCCAGGCTCCTTTTGTCTTGCCCTCTTGTGTCTAGATCAGAGGGCAGGTCTGCGGGGGTGGGGGGTGCTAGTTTAGAAGCATCAGCTCTGTCATGTGGCTGGCGTTTGGCTGGCCATTGGCTGGGGGTAAGAAGGGTGCCTGGGCCATGGCTCATCATCAGGCAACTTGCAAAGGCCTGTTGAGACTCCTTGACTGGTCTCACATTCCACTGGTATCACATTCTTTGAGTCCAAGCAAGTCATGAGCTAGCCCAGATTCAATGGGGAAATAGAAACCAGCTCTCCAAGGGAGGAGAGGCAAAGTTATATTGCAAAGGTATGAGGCCAGGGACATGAACTACTGCGGTCACTAAAAAATATACTTAAATAATGTTTTTATTTTACAGGAGTTAGATTTACAGAAAAGAAAAAAAAAGTTGTGAAGGTGATTCAGGGAGTTCCTCTCTACCCTGTACCCAGTTTCCCCCATTTGTAATCCTTATATTACTGGAGTACATTTGTCCCAACTAAAGAACCAATGGCTAACTATCAACTAAACTCCATACTTTATTGAGATTTCATTAGTTCTTCCTCAATGTCTTGTTTCTGTTTCAGGATCCCATCCAGAATACCGTATTACCTTTAATCATCTTAGCTCCCAAGGCTTCTCTGGGCTGTGACAGTTTCTCAGACTTTCCTTGTGTTTGATTCCTTGACAGTCTTGAGGCATGCTAGTTAGATTTTTTTGTAGGCTGTCCCTCAATTAGGGTTTGTCAGGTGTTTTTCTCACCATTAGACGGAGTTCTGGGTTTCGAGGAAGAAGACCACAGAAGCCCAGTGTCCTTTTCAATGCATGACATCAAGAGAAAAAGCTATCAGCATCATTTACCATTAACGATGTTAACCTTAATCACCTAGTTAAGGTAGAGGTTGCCAGGTTTCTTTGCTGGAATGTTACTGTTTTCTCCCCCTTTCCATCTATGTAAAAGGAAGTCACTGTGCACAGCCCACATTTAAGAGATGAAAAGTTACTCTCTGCTTCCATAAGGGGGCAGAATCTACGTAAGTTATTTGGAATTGTCCTGTTATTTGTTTATTCAATCATTTATTATGTCCGTGTGGACGCACTGGTATTTAATTATACTTTGCATCACCATCTAATACTGTGTTGTCTGTTTTGTTGCTCACATTTTTCCAGTTTGGGCTATCAAGATGAGTGTTGACTTCTGCGCCCTTGTGATATAATCTCATCATTTTTGTTTTGTTTTTACTTTTATTTTTGAACACTTCCTTACATTTTGGCACCATAAAAGCCTCAAACTTCATTGACTTTATTTTCTTCTCCAGCTCTAGAATCAGCCATTTCTCCAAGGAGCCTGTTTCCTTTTATTGGAAAATTGTATTAAAAAATCAAGATCTGGGTCCAGGGGTGCCTAGGTGGCTCAGTGGGTTAGGCCTCTGCCTTCGGCTAGGGTCATGATCTCAGGGTCCTGGGATCGAGGCTCGCATCGGGCTTTCTGCTCTGCAGGGAGCCTGCTTCCTCCTCTCTCTCTCTGCCTGCCTCTCTACCTACTTGTGATCTCTGTCTGTCAAATCAATAAATAAAATCTTTTAAAAAATGCAAGTAAAAAATCAAGATCTAGGTCCTGAGTGTGCTTGTGACAACTGAGGTCCATTCTTAGTGGGTACTGTGTATACATACATACATACACACGTACTAGCCTGTGTATACAAATCACTCTCACTCTTTCCATATCCATCCATTAGTATCCACATGAACCTAATCATGAGTTCAGGCTGTTGCCTCCAACTCAAATCCACTCACGCCATTCATTCTGTCATTCTCCCCCCGCTTATCTATAACCCCCCACTTCAACAGTGAGATGCCTGTTCCTACCATCTGGTGTACTCATTTATTTCACTGTTCAATTCTAGCACCCATGCACAGGAGTTTCAGAATTGTCAACCCATATTCCCATGAGAAATAACTTCACCAACTAGAGTACAGCGCTCACGGACAGTTCTTTGGTCTTTCGTCTTATTTACAGTTATTTCTTAAGTTATTCAGGCCCTTGCATCTACCGCCCCCATCATTCAGTGAGATGATGCCCTATGTTTGTAACATAGTTAAACGCTTTTCTAAAATCTGCCTACATTAGGATTCACTTTGATTCTCGTTCGGTCAAGCTCTGTGAGTTTTCACAAATGGAGAGTCATATATCCTTTACTCCAGTGCTGTGCAGAATGGTCTCGTGGCTCAGAAATATCCACAGGGCTTCACCCAGTCCACTATCCCTTTCTCCTCAAATCCCTGGCAGCCACTGGTCTGTCTTTGATCTCTAGAGTTTTGCCTTTTTGCTAATCATATAAATGGGATCAAATAGTATGTAACCTTTTGAGACTGGCTTCTTTCATTTAGCACTATGCATTTATGATGCATCCATACTGTTGTCTGACTCAGCAGCTGGTTCCTTTTGATCACTGAAGACCACTCTATAGTATAGATGGACCACCATTATCCATTCCCCTAGTAAAGGACATCTTTGCTGTTGCCAGCTTTATCAGGAGTAGAAGTCTTGTGTGCGACTTTTGTGTGAGCATAATATTTCTAACCAGTTGGGTAAATTACTGGGTCATATGGTAAATCTATGATTAGCTTTATAAGAAACTGCCAAACTGTTTGCCAAAGTAACTGTGACATCTTGCATTCCCAACAGCTGTGAGTAAGAGTGTCTTCTCCTCTACATCTTCATCTGCACTTGGTTTTGCCAATTTTGTGTGTGTGTGTATGTGGGGGGGTTGGGTGGTGGCAGTGGAACTTGGCCATTTTAACAGGCATGTAGTTATTGTTTTCATTTGTATTTTTATTTTCATTTGTTTTTCCTGAAGATAAATGATGCCACCTGTGTACCTTCTTTGGGAAGGTGTCGGTGTCTGTTCCTATCCTTTGCCCATTTTATTTTTTTAAAAATATTTTATTTATTTATGTATTTGACAGAGAGAGAGAGAGAGAGAGAAACCACAAGTAGGCAGGGAGGCAGGCAGAGAGAGAGGGGGGGAAGCAGGCTCCTGCTGAGCAGAGAGCCTGATGTGGGACTCGATCCCAGGACCCTGAGATCATGACCTGAGCTGAAGGTGGAGGCTCAACCCACTGAACCACCCAGGCGCCCCTCTTTTGCCCATTTTAAGACTGCATTGTTTGTTTTCTTCTTGGCGAGTTTTAGAACTTCTCTGCATATTCTGGATATGATCTTTTCTTGGAGATGTGATTTGTAAATATTTACTCCCAACCTCTGGCCTGTCTTTTCACCCTATTAACAGTGCATTTTACAGAACAAAAGCTTGAAAAAGTCCAACTTACCACCTTTTTCTCTCCTGTGGACTGCATTTTTGGTATTGTATCTAAAAACACACCATAAACCCAAAGTCAAGCAGATTTTCTCCTGTTTTCTTCTGGACTTTCATTGTTTTGTGCTTTACCTTTAGGTCTATGATCAATTTGAGTTCTCTTTAGTTATTTTTCATAAGTAAAAGTACAAGGCCTAGACCAAGGATCTTTTTGTTTTACTCACACGGACATCTAACTGTTCCAGCACTAATTGTTAAAAGGCCATCTTTTCTCCATGTAATTTCAATACTCTAAAATTTATTAAGACTTTTTGTGTGTGTGTGTGGCCTAACATATATAGAATCCCGGGGAAAGTTTTTCCATTACAATCTTTCACATTATAGTTGTAGTTATTTTAAATTCCCTGTCTGATCATTCCAGCATCAGTGTCATATCTGAGTCTGCTTCTCATGTCTGTTTTGTCTCTGCAGTCCGTGATTTTTTTTTCTTTTCTTTTCTTTTCTTTTCTTTTCTTGTCTTTGAGAGGAGAAGATTACCCAGGATGCATGCAGTCACATCCATCCAGGAATCCCACAGAAGAGAAGGTGAGGGGACCAGGGGGAGAACAGAGTGACTCCATCACAAGTCAAGGAATGGCAGCTGCTGCCAGAAGCTGGAAGGTGCAAAGAAGAGAATCCCCCCTAGGGTCCCTTCAAGGGGAGGTGGCCCTGCTGACATTTTAATCTCAGCCCAGTGATAGGGATTATGGATTTCTAGCTTCCAGAACAGTAAGGAAATCCATTTCTGTTGTTTTAAGCCACTGAGCTTGTGGTTATTCATCACAGCAGCCTCGGGGAAGCGAATACAAGCACACTTCGTAAATTTTCATTGAAAGCTGGACATGTTGTATAGGATAGTAAATACTAAGGGATAGAACTTTGGTGTGAGGATTGTTGTTAATCTTTCTATGCACTGAGCTGCTCTTGATGCTTGTAGCTCTAGGCACGGGAAGGAGGGGTGCTGCGCGCGGGTGGGGGGGTGGGGGGTGTTCAAGTTCCTTTGTGTCCTTATTCTCTCCTTTTTGGCTCTGGAGTTTCCCTTTGTTTCCTCAGAAAAGTATGTGGTTTACAGCCATTTCAGCTGTAATCCACTGTTATTATATGGGAGGCTTACTGATGTGCCGGTAGAGCTGAGTGGAGGGTATACATTCCGAACCTTCTAATGAAGTTTCAGGCTTTTAGTAGAGTTCCTCTTATCTCAGAGGTGTGGCCTTTTGGAAGTATTTCTGTTCCTCCTTCTGAGGTAGAGCTCCCCTCCCGCTGCTTCTGGTCTCTTCTCTGGCTACGACAGTCCAGCTTATTTACTGTGTGGTCTACGACGTGTGTGTGTGTGTGTGTGTGTGTGTGTGTGTGTGTGTTTTCTACCCCCCTCTCCAACCTTGGAATCCGCCCCCACACCCTCCGCCCCGGCCACTGAAACAGGAAGTCTGTCGAAGTCTGGAGTTGTGCAGCATTTCTTTGGCCTTAGCTGGGCTAAATTCTCTGACCTGCGCTCTGGCAAAGTCCTATCCACTGGAACTGAGGGGAAAGGTTCCAGGAGGGCCTCACCATGGCCGCTCTTGGAGAGCTCTCTTTCCCAGAGGAAAAAATCTGCAAAAGTAAGAGGTCTTCCCAACTGCCTATGACCAGGGCTCCTCAGGGGCTTCTGAATCTTAGGCTGGTGTCTAAATTCCCTTCAGCAATTCATCAGAATTACTGCCTAGGTGTTCCCATCAATTCTTGGCATTGCTACAGCTAAGCCAGTTTTGGGTGACATATCTTTTTGGATGCACCCGACTCCTCAGACTCTGGGGTGGCCATTTGCCCTGCAGCCTCAGTTCTCTTTCAAGAAAAGTCATTGTTTTTCAGCTCACCCAACTTTTTCTTATTGTTACGACAGAAGTAATGGCTTTTAAGCTCTTCACGTGTCAGAGTTGAAACCAGAAGTTCCTATTATGGCCATTTTTTATATCAATCTACCATGGCAAGCAAGAAGTATTAAGGGTCACAAAATCATAGGACTCTAATCTTGGGATCATAAAGACTTCGGCATCTAGACTTAGAGTTTTGCACCGGGAGAATCATAAATTCTAAGAATAAAAATCCCCCAGATTGAAAATCACCTGGGGCTCTCCCCTGCTTATAGGGTGATGTGACATAAAATGTTTTTCATTATCTGAACCATCTCCTTTCTCCAGCCTCATTTCTCACCACCCATCTCACCTCCCACCCAATCCTGTCCCCACTGCTGCTCCCCCCAGAAGATGACCTCAGTATCACACTCAGCGTTCCAGCCATGTGCTGAATTAATGAGACTCTCTGATGAACCTTGAACATTGCCTGCAACATGGTGACCCCCTCAACAGTCATTTGTTAATCTAATTAATGAATAAAATTATAAAGCTCTTAACACAGCGTGTAGCACATGGAAATATTAACGGTGGGCGAGCTCTATCATGCACCTGATTTGTGCCTGATGCTCTTCTAAGCACTTCACATGCATTGATTTATTTTCATACCTTATGTGGTTTTAAAGATGAGGCACAGAGAGGTGAGTAACTAGCCCTACGTCACCCGGGTAGATGGTAACTGCCAAAGATGGGATTTGAACTCAGGGAAACCTCATCAATGGGTTGTAATCAGCATGAAGTTCCCACTATTGTGCTAATGCTAGATACATTACTTATGGGGTCTCTAATCTAATGCTAACTTCCCATGAGAAAATGGAGGCCCAGAGAGGGTAGGCAACTTGTGCAGGGTTACACACCTAGTAAAAGCTGGAACTAAAGTTCAAACCAGGGCTGCCGGCTCTAAAATCCCACCCTTCTCTATTCTCAGCATGGCTCCTGGCTGTCTCTTGAAAAAAGGAATGCCTCTGCCACCTTTCCTGGGCATCCCATCAGACTCCGACTTTTCCTTCATGACCGTTCAAGGGTGAACGGTGACATTTTCTGCGGTGACATTTTCCCTGACTCTCCCTAACCAACCCCAGCGGCTCAATACAGACCCTTTTTCCTTGACGCTCCAAACTTCCCCACCTGTACCCTCAGGTGGACTTGGGTGCAAATCAGAGCTTTGCTGGATGTCCTTGATTACTCCTTTGTGTGACCATTTGAGTCTTGATTTTTTTTTTTTTCTCACCTGCAGATTGGTGCTGAGAAAAGCACCTCCCTCACAGGTTTGGGTAAACTATGCACACATCTTGGCCAAGTGCTTACTGAAGCACTTGCAACACTGTATATAGTGATCTGCTTAAATATCTGTCTCCATCACTTGACTTGAGGGTAGGGACTGATTCTGATCTATCTCCTTACCCCTAGCACCACAGCATGGCTTACAAGAGCTATTAAATAAATGTGAAATAAATGAATGAAAAAGAAAGAAATGAATCTTAGAATTCCAGTCTCATAATTTCACACATAAAATCTAAAAACCTTGCTTCCGATGACTGCAAAGTTGGAAGGTTCTTGAAGAAGAACTTCCTGAGGCTTTCAGTCTTTCTGACTAGCACCCATGGTGAGTAATGGCCTTTATGTTGCCATCCAGTGCAAACACACACACACACACACACACACACACACACACACGCGTGCGCGCGCGTGCACGGAAAGTTTCAAGATCCAGCTTTTTTCCTTACTACGTGAGATAAACCCATGGCATTTCTTCTTGTCTTCTCTTGTCTCGTCTCCTATCTTTTCCATTCTTAAAAAAAAATAATGCTGCTTTAGGTCCATTCAACTGATTTAATACCCTGGGATTGCATTTTGGCCAATAGTTTGAAAAAAAAACCCCACACTTCCCTAGTCCCTTTCTTTGGCATCCGTGACACGCGTCCTGTCTCGTGACATGAGTGATTTGCACGCCCCTGGTGAGGGGAAGTTCCCTCTTAGAAGGTAAGAGGTTTCACTATTGGAGAGTGGTCATTGTTAGAAAGCCCTTCTTTCTCTGAAAGGCACCTTCCTGGAACTTCCCCGTGGGCTCCCGTGCGGCTGCGGGTCTCTATCAAACGAGTCACTTCATCTCCCCTGGCTTCGCTTTCTTCCTCCCATTCCCACACATGTGCCCCCCTCCCCAAGTGCATGGAACCCGTAAGTCCATCATCAAAGCCACTCTTTGAGCCTTGATCTTCACCTGTCATCTCCTGTTATTTGCTTTTATTTTCTTTTGCTTTGTGGGAGTGGGGTCACTGGAGTCAGCCCATCCAAGTGGTCAAAGTCTTCCGTCCTGGAACGGGGAAGTCGTTGGGACCATGGGGGATATCAGAGTGTCTGGGAGGTGTGGGGAGGTGCCCGTGATGGCCAGGACCCAGACGCCACAGAGAGGCCTAGCCGGGGTCCTCAGTCCTGGTGTGCAGCGGCCTCAGGGGCTCCTCCCCTCCCTGCTGCAGGATGCTTCCATGTCTGTGGCAGTTCCTCTTTGCTCACTGAGGAGGTCAAGGGCACTCGGGAACACAAACCACGTAACTAACAGGGCCAGGTGCGAACTGAGAAGGCAGGGCCCCTTGTTCAAAAATCATTAAATGTTTCCAGACAGTAGTAGCAGAGCAGGACATCAAGTGTGAGTCTGTCCCCCTTTGGTCCCTACACAGCTGCAGGGGTCTCACGACCTTGATGCTGACCCTGCCCTTTGCTGGGGAAGTAGGCTCAGCAGACATTGTGTGAAGGGGGCTGGGGCTGGGAGGGACTCCAGACTGCAGGAAATGAACCCAGCTTGTGAACAGTCAGGCAAGAGAGTCCTTAGTGGTCACCTGATCCAAATTCCTCCATGTCCAGTTGTGGAATCTGAGGCCCAGAGAGATGGCCCAAGGTCACTCTGCAAATTGATGGCAGAGCCAGATCACAGCCCCAGCGCTGGGACCCTCCCCCTCTCTCTCCTCTCCATTGTTTCCCAATTGCCCTTACCCCATGCAGCATGGAAACCCTCCCCATGCACACACTTTGCAAATGCCTAGCTCCTCCTCCCCACCATCCCTGTCTCTCCCCCGGGCTCCACAGCTGCAGTGGCCTCTTGCTTTTCTTTCCCTCCTCCCACCCCCTACACCATCGCCCTGCTGAGCCCCTCCTGGCCCCTCTTCCCACCCAGCTCCCAGCCACCTGTGTGTGAGTTTTTAATTTGCAACTCAGATCTCGTCACACCTCTGCCCTCAGCCTTTTGCTGCGTTGTGCCCAGATTGCAATCCAACCTCCTTACCACAGCCACAAGATGAAGCCCTGTGGTTTCTCCCACGACGGTCTGCTCCCCTCCCCCTGCTCCCATGCAGTGACCATGCTGTCATCCAACTGCACCCCATCCTGCCTCAACACCCATCCTCCGCAGCACGCTTCCCCAGGATGGCACCATGGCTTCCCTTCATTCAGGTCTCAGCTCACGTGCCTCCATCCCCGCCAGGTCTTCCCAGTTAACCCTCTCTGAAGTCATGGGGCATATGTGTTCCTTTATTTGCAAGCTCCCCTTTAGAACATAGCTTCCCGGAGGGTGGAGACTGTCCTGCTCACTGCTCACTTCCTCGGGGACTTGCTGGGGCCTGGCACATAACTGGTGTCCTGTAGAGGGCTGTGGTAGGAAGAAGCAAACTCATAATGAAATGAAGTCACTTTGCAAACGTGTTGGGAGGCTATTCTGTGTTGGGCGTTGTGCTAGGCACTGAGGACTCAGACATGGAGCAAATGGACAATGGTTCCTGCCTTCAGGGAGTTAGGTCACCATCTTGGGGAGACACACATTGTTGGAGGAGCAATAGGGTGACAGGAGTGGCTTGTCTAAGCTGAGTGTAAGAAGATGAGGTGGGGGAATAGTCATGGGTCCTTGCTGGAAGGGGCTGGGTTTTAAGGACTATCGTTGCTCCTCTGTCTCTTGGGCTCCTCAGTGCATTTCGCCAGGGCTGGGGTCCACACCCACGATGAATTCTCTTGGGACCCTCGATCCATACGACACTGTGCTTGCAAACTGTTTGAGATTCACTTCCTGCTGCCACTGGAATCAGGAAGAAGACTGGCATGGCTCCACTCAGGAAACTCAACTTCACCCAGTGGGCATGAGGCCCAGCCTAGGGGAGCCCTGTGGTTATCTTGGCACTCTTCAGACCATCCCTGAGACCATTCCAATCGCCCATTTCTCAAGCCTTCCAGCTTCACAAGGCAGACTGCCCATGACTATGCACCCCCTAGAGCCCCAGCCTGATGTGGCCAGTCCTTTCCTTTCTTGCAGATGGTATGATTGAAGATTAAGGGCCAAAAAGGGCCCTTGAAGACAAAGTCACTTCCTCCAGGAAGCCTCCTTGCTTTCTCATTGGTAGCACCTCCTCCTTCCCCTTACCCCCAGAGCACACTTTCTCTCTTGTTTGTTTGTTTATCTAAACCTCCATCCATCCAACCAACAAATGTTCATTGAGCACCTACTATTCCCCCTGGCACTTATTCACAGTGGGGAACTAAAACATGGCACTTGCCCTTATAGAGCTTACAGTCTAAGGAAGGAAATTATGCAACTAATTGCAAATTAAAAAGTAAATTACAGTGGTGCCTGGGTGGCTCAGTGGGTTCAGGTCTTTGTCTTTGGCTCAGGTCATGATCCCAGAGTCCTGGGATTGAGCCCTGCATCAGGGTCTCTGCTCAGCGGGGAGCCTGCTTCCTCCTCTCTCTCTGCCTGCTTCTCTGCCTACTTGTGATCTCTGTCTGTAAAATAAATGAATGAATGAATGAATGAATGAATAAATAAATAAAATCTTAAAAAAATTACAGCTTTGATAAACGCTATGCGAGAGAGGTACCAAATCTACAGGGCAGGTGTGTGTGTGTGTGTGTGTGTGTGTGTGTGTGTGTTAGGGTAGGAATGGCTTTCCTGAAGAAGGAATGTTCAACCCAAGACAGTACTATTTAAAATGGAGACCACTAGCTACAGGTGGCTACTAAATGCTTGAAATGTGGCCAGTACCATAAAGGAAGTGAATTAAAAATATATATATATATGTACACTATGCATTATATTAGTATTAATTATATTATATTAATTATGTTATCATGTAATGTAATGCAATATTAATTATATTAATACATTAATACAAACATAATATATAAACACACATATATTTTAAAATAAAAGTAAACATACAGTATTATATTAGTTGGGTATATGATCTAGTGATTCAGCGATTCTATACATTACTCAGGGCTCATGATGATGAAGGTACTCTTAACCCCCATCTCCTGTCTCACTCATCCCCCCACCCACCTCCACTCCGGTAACCACCAGTTTATTTTCTGTATTCAAGAGTAAGGGGTTTTGTTCGTTTGTTTCTTCTTCTCAGTTTGTTCATTTGTCTTTTTTCTTAAATTCCACATGTAAGTGAGATCATATGGTATTTGTCTTTCTCTTTCAGAATCCTTTCCTTAGTGTTATACTCTCCAGTTCCATCCATATTCTCACAAATGGCTGGATCTTGTTCTCTTTTACGGCTGAGTAATATTCCTCTGTGTACATATATTACATCTTCTTTATTCATTTGTGGATGGATACTTAGGTTATTTCCATATCTTGGCTATTGTAAATAATGCAATAATAAAGGGGTGCATATATCTTTTCAAATTAGTGTTTTTATTTTCTTTGGGTAAATGCCCAGGAATGGAATGACTGGATCTTGAAGTAGTTCTATTTTTCACTTTCTAGGGAGGCTCCATACTGTTTTCCACAGGGGTTGCACCAGTTTGCATTCCCGCCAACAGAGCACAAGGGTTCCTTTTCCTCCCCACCCTCAACAACATTTACTGTTTCTTATCTTTTTTATTTGAGCCATTCTGACAGATATCTCATTGTGGTTTTGATTGGCATCTCCCTGATGATGAGTGATGTTGAGCATCTTTTCAGTGAGTCTGTTGGCCATCTGCATGTCTTCTTTGGAAAAATGCTTATTCAGGTCCTCTGCCTGTTTTTAAATCACATTGTTGGGGAGTGTTTTGGTGTTGAGTTGTAGAAGTAATTCATGTATTTTGCATATTAACCCCTTATTGGATATATCACTTGCAAATACCTTCTCCCATTCAGGAGGTTGCCTTGTCATTTTGTTAGTGGTTCTTCTCTGTGTAAAAGCCTTTTACTTTGATGTAACACCAAGAGTTTATTTTTTCCTCCGTTTCCCTTACCTCAGGAGACGTGTCTAGTAAAATGTTACTAAGGAGGATGTCCAAGACATTACTGCCCATCTTTTCTTTAAGGAGTTTTGTGATTTCAGGTCTCACATTTAGGTCTTTAATCCATTTTGAGGTTTTTTTTTTTTTTTTTTTTTTTTTTTTTTTTTGTTTTTTAAAGCGTTTTTTTTTTTTTTTTTTTTTTTTTTTTTTTTTTGTGTATGGCATGAGAAAGGAGTTCTGTTTCATTCTTTAGCACTGTTCAGTTTTCCCGGCATCATTTATTGGAAAGACCGACTTTTCCCCAGTGTATGTTCTTGCCTCCTTTGTTGTAGATTAATTGACTATAAAAGCATGGGTTTATTTCTGGACTCTCTATTCTGTTTTACTGATCGACGTGTCTGCTTCTGTGCCAGTACCATACTGTTTTGATTACAAGAACTTCATAGTATATTTTGAAATCTGGGATTGTGATGCCTCCAGCTTTGTTCTTCCTTTTCAAGATTGCCTCGGCTTTCTGGGGTCTTTTGTGGTTTCATGCAAATTTTCGTATTTGCTCTATTTCTGTGAAAAAATATTGGTGGAGGAACAGAGTTTTTAATTGCATTTAAATTTAATTAATTAAAACTTAAATTCAAAAACTGAAGCAGTGTAAAAATATGTATATTTTATTAAATACTGCTTTATTGTTTTGGTAGGACTACACTTCATTGAAACTTTCAAAGAACAAAGAAAGAATGATGTAAAACATCAGTCTTTTCATAGCATTTATTTATTGAAATGATATGATTTCAGATGTTGGGTTAAAATATGTTAGTTAAAATTAATTTCATCTTTCTCTTTACTTTTCCCGCATGGATACTGGACATCTGAAGCTCCCTGTGGCTCCCCCCGTATTTCTGTGGAGAGAGCCGAGCAAAGAGCAGAAAGGTGAGTGCAAGGAGATAACAGGTGGAAGAAATCTGAGAGGTACAGAGATGGGCTCACGTTTCTCGGGATGGAAACTCACATTTATTTAGCTTTTATTTTGTGCTTGGGACTTTAGACATTCCATGCACATAACTCAGTCCCAGGTTGATATCACTAGCATCTTGCTACCTATTAGGAAATCGAGGCTTGGGTTTTGACCAAGGTCCTGTGACTGGTGCAATGACTTCGAGTCTGGCAGGGCAGGGGGGCCTGGCCTGCACTGGTTTTATTTGTCTCTGAACCCAGCTTCCAGCCTGTCTCTGTCACATTCCTTCTGCCTGCCTCTCTGTCTCTTAGGCAGAGCCCATGCTTCTGGAAACTTCCCGGAAGATGCTCTAGAATAGTTAAACAAATGGATGACCACGGATGAATCACTTTATCAAACTTTTATGAAAAAGCTCTTCTGTGTCAGGCCCTGTATAAAGCCCAGACCCACCAGAGCTGTTTCCAGATGCCACCATCACATCCAACGTCAGGCCAACACTGCTCCTCCCCTCACCTTGGCCAGCGCTGCCCCCCCCCCCCCCCCCCCGTGTCTCTGCTGTGGGATCGGCATCTGGGAGTGGTTTCTCCTCCTGTCCCTGAGTCGGGTCCCAGGTGAGTCCTTCCAAGGGCCCTGTAGGTGCGCACCTGTGTGTGGGCGTGCCTGGGGGCATGCCTAGGGGCATGCATGTGTGTAGTGCAGGGGTGCCCACGGCATAACTCTCCTGCGCACGATCTGATTCAGCTCTGTGGCTCTGCCCCCAGAATCCGTGCCGCAACCTCTCGCTTCTGGAGCCTTCTTGAGGGGGCTGCTGACAGGTTGCTCTAAGCTTACCCATCCTCCTTCCTAGGGGCTCTCTGAGGACCTGACGCCCAGCCATACCATGCGGGGGAAGTCCAGACCACACCTCCACCACTTTCTCTCTCTTCAGTTCCTTTTTCTCTTGCTAGTACGGCAAGTCCACTGTCTGCCTCATGAGAAGCCTGGAGGGGAAGAGCTGACTTCCTCTTCCCACAGGCACCCCTATCCCTAAGAGGTATTTGTGGGGGCCTGCTTGGCTGAGGTGACAAGAGAAGAGATTCCAAAGCAGTCCCCCTCAGGCTAACAGGTTGGTCCTCAGCTGGGTGGGTGAACAGAGAACATGGGGGAGGAGGGATGGCTGGGGGCCCAGACAGACTTGGTTGCTTTTTCTTAGCCCTGAACACCTACCTGGTCCCACTCATTATTATTGAGGACCTACTATGTGCTCGGCACAGTGTGAGGTGCGGGTCATAGCAATGAACCAAAGACAGCAATCCTTGGTTTTGTCTTGGTTTTATCTGCTCATGTATGTCCCAGCTTGCTTCACTAGCCCTTCTTGGGTGGCATTTAGCCTGCTCTGCAGGCCCTGGAGCCACCATGGCCTGGGCCAGAGCAGGCTGTCTCTCACATTTGTTCAGCACGGAGGAGACTCAGCCCATCGCAGGAGCTCTGTGGCTCCAAGCTCAGGTGGAGCCCAGCCATTTCCGACTCCCCTGTTCTGGGGCCTAAGGGATAGTCAGCATCCAAGCTACAGGCAGCAGACACCTCCCCAGCCACAGACCCCAGGCCTGAGGGTTTGGGGTTTGGAAAGAAGCCTGGGCCACAGGGACCACTTCTCTCCCTGTGGCTCAAACCACTGCTCCGGGCCCCAAGTGGGCATGTGTCCAGGAAGCGCATGGGCTCCTGGGAAACCCAGCCGTGGCTCCTGGGTTCCAGCGGAGCCTCCTCCAGGGTGGGTACCGAGTGTGGATCAGGGACACTGAGCCTCCTCACCATGGCTGCTACACGTGGCCAGACCCTGGGCTCCCTCCTCACCCTTCTGCTGGGACTCACAGGTAAGTCCTGGGTGCTGCCCAGAGCGAGTACAGAGGCCCTTGGGGGTTACTAAACCCAGCTTCCTTGTGTTGCAGAGGTCTGGGTCCCCGAGTACCTCGCTGAGCCCTCTGCCCACCTGCCAGGGTGCTAGTTTGTGTCCCTTTCTCACTGCAGACCTTGTGTGGAAACGGAGGTGATGGGGGTCAGGAGGACTCGAGGGTGAGAGACTGGGGAAGGACAGGGGGTGGGAAGGGGCCCACCTCCCACCCAGTCTCCCTGATGTCAGCTCTGGTCTGAGTGGCTGGCTGCTCTAGGTCCGAGAGGGTGTGAGGGCCAGAGAGACAGAGGGAGAGGACCTCGAATGTTGGCACCTTGGGCAAGGTGGGAAAAGTACAGGACTCTCAGGTGGACAGACCCGCTTCACATCCTTCCTGAGCCCCCGACAGGCTGGGTGACCTTGTACAAGTCACTAAACTTCTGTCTCCATCTCTTGTGCGGTGAATTCCATCTTCCACGGGTCACTTCTCTGCTTTGTAGACATGCAGTGTTCAGAATAATTTTTTTTTAAACATTTTTTTTTAAAGATTTTATTCATTTATTTGACAGACAGAGATCACAAGCAGCCGAGAGGCAGGCAGAGAGAGAGGAGGAAGCAGGCTCCCTTCCAAGCAGAGAGCCCGATACGGGACTCGATCCCAGGACCCTGGGACCATGACCTGAGCTGAAGGCAGAGGCTTAACCCACTGAGCCACCCAGGCACCCGGGTGTTCAGAATAATTTGAGGGGAGGGGCATCTAGCCCTGCAGTTGTCTTGGGAAGACTCTAGGACTCAGAGGCTAGGCTAGAAGAGGGTGGGCAAAATTGCCTCAGGGGGAGAGAACTCCCCATCCCCAGAGGTGAGCAAGCAGAGGGTAGATGGACTCCCAATCAGAAGATCTGATTAGGAGGCCCAAACATCCCTATCTACAGTAGCTCTTGACTTCACACTGATGTTCAAGAGGGTAATCTTGAGTCTTTACCACACTTCTCCCTCCAAACAGGACCATCCGCGTAGATGTCCAAGAGAAAAGCCTGGGAGACATTTCCCTATGACCCACTGTATCCCCCACATCTCTTCAGCCTGTCACCAAGTGCTGCTAGGCATATCTGCCACATGGGTCTCTCTCTCCTGGGCCAGGCAAGCCTACACCACCTTCTCGCTGGTGTCCCAGCTCCTGTCCCGCCACCCTCCTTCCCATCCCCCACACGGGAACCAATTTCCTTCTAAACCACATCCACGAGGCCACCTGCCCTTGTGTTCACAGTCTCCAGTGGACTCCCATCACGCTCAGAACAGAGTCAGGGTCATCACCCTGTGCCACAGGCTCTTCCCAAGGGACCTCTTTGTCCATGAGGCGAAGTCCTATAGGTCTCTCAGCCTCTCAAGCCCACCAAGCCCTTACTCCCAATGTATCTTCACCTGCTTATCCCACTTTCTAGAATGTTCCTCCCTTGCCCCTTCTCATGGCTGGCTCCTCTCTGTCCCTCAGGTTCAGCTCAAAATGTCATCTCCTCCAGGAAGCCTTCTCCATTCTCTTTTAGACTAAGCCTTCTGACATTTTTTTTTTTCTTTACCTCTGCACTTCTGGTGTCCCTGAAGTTGAGCCCCAGTTTTAATGATAAATTTGCTTGTTTACTTATCATCTGTTTTACGTTCCCAAACTTGGAACCAGACACAGAGTATAGTCAGCCCACAAGACCTGATGTGCCACAGGCAGCCCTTACAGGTTGTTGAGTGTGTGACGTGTCCTGTCCTGTGGGGTCACAAGCTCTCTTTCACAGCTGGAAAGCCCTTCATTTCTCTGACGGGCCCATCTCAGAGGACAACCCCTGGAAATCCGGTGCCTTTCAACTGTACTGCTGGCCCCTTCAGCTCCTGGGACTTCAATGTCACCTGGATGAAGGGCAGAGACGAGCACCCAGCCTCAGCTCAGCACATAGTGACTAACGACAAAGGCAACTATTCTGTCACCAGCAAGGTGTGGGTGACACTGGCTCGCCAAGATATCTTACTGGGGATCACCTGTGAGGTCACCCACAGAGAGCTTGAGGAGCCCCTGCGGAAGACCATGAACCTGTCCCAAGTACTCCAAGGTGGGTGGGCAGTAGGTGTGTGTATATGTGTGTGTGTGTTGGGGGGATGTTATTCTCCCAACAACACTGGCTTCTAGAGTCTTCTGCCCAGAACCCCAGCTCACAACAGGGAGCCCAGAATTCCTCATTGACATAGCTGACCACAGTGTGGCCAGGAAAGGCATAGGTTTTACAGGCTGAACATGGGGACTGAATCCTAGCCACACCACTCTACATGGGTGACCTTGGGTGAGTTACTTAACCTCTCTGTGCCTCAGATCCCCTCTTACAATGCAAATAGAAATAAAACCACCTTGTAGGTTTCAGGTGAGTATTGAATGTTTTAAGCACCCAGAACAGTACCTGGCCCCCAGTAAGTTGTTTACAAATGTTTGGTCCCAACCTTCCACTTATCATCCTTATAATCTTCTATTATCTTATGACCTGGCTGCAATCTTCCATTTTCCAAACATCTTTGCTCTATTAATATCATTGTTATTATTTTTAAATTAGAAAAATGTCTTATTCATTCAGCCAGTAATGAATAGCTACTGCGTGCCAGGCACTGTTCTAGGGGCTGTGGATACAGCAATAAAATGAAATCCCCGTCTGTGTGAGCATCCTATTTTAGTCGTTCCTAACATTATATTTCATGAGATGAAATATTTCAAACATGCAAAGACTAATATACCAGACCCCTAGTGACCCCTACCATATTTAAAGAACATTAACATTTCACTTTATTTGCCTTACATTGAGGATACAAGAAAACATTATTTCTAAAAAACAAAAACAAACAAACAAAAAACCATAACCAACGAGAATGTGAGAGGTCTCGTGGCAGGACCCTGGGAGTAGGAACAGTCTGGGCAGGCAGGAGTAACTTCAACAGATGCTTCTCGTTATTCTAGTTGTCCCCACCCTGAAGATCACCACCAAGACCTCCGGGATACACATCCACGTGCATCAGAGAGTGAATCTCACCTGCCACGCGGGCCACTTCTACCCCTCCCACCTGCGTCTCACCTGGATGGAGAACAGACACAAGGTGCAGACGGTGGAGTCGCCGCAGGTCACAAGAAACCCAGATGGGACCTATTCTTTGGAGCACACCTGGCAGGCAGAGGCCACGCTGGAGGGGAGCGAGTTTGCCTGCTGGGTGGTCCAGGATGAGCAGCCCCCAGTCCAGGCCAACATCACCCTGCAGGCCCAGGGGTCAAGGTCAGGGAAAGGTGGGTGTGGTCTCTTGCTGGGGCCTTCTGGGCAGCCTGGCTTGGAGGGCATAAAGACACCAACCATTAGCCTGTAGGGTGTAGGCAGCAGTAGGTCAGAGACTCAGGGCAGCACTGGATGAAAGTGAAGGAAGGAAGGATACCCGGGGCTGGTGATAAAACTCTGAGCCATTCACCCCTAAATTCCCTCCCTCGCCCACACCCTCACCAAGAAGAAGGAGCAGGACTTCCCTTTCCCAATTCCATGTGTTCCTCAGGTAGAAAGTTCTCTGCCTGCAGGAAATGGCAGAGATTACGAGCGGCTGGGTACCAAAGTCTCTTCCAGGAAGGCTTTTAATCACGACTGGTTCTGCTGGAAGTTTCTGGGAGTCAATTTCATTTTATTTCATTTTATTTTTAAAGATTTTTAATTATTTGAGAGCGTGAGTAAGAGCGAGAGAACACACGAGCCAGGGAAGAGGCAGAGAAAGAGGGAGAAGCGGACTCCCCACTGACAGGGAGCCCAATGCGGGACTCGATCCCAGGACCTTGGGATCCTGCCCTGGGCCCAAGGCAGACACTTCACGAACTGAGCCACCCAGGCACCCCTCTGGGAGTAAGTTTTAAAGAGAGGCCAGAATTCTTGACTCTCTTAGGTGGGAAACGGAGTGGGTGCTGGAGCAAGATTCTCCTCTACTATTCAGTATTCTCTGTCTCTCTCTTTCTCTCCTCCAACCCCCTCCTCGTATTCCTCTTTCTACCCTCCCTCCTCCCCATCCTAATCCTCCTCCCCTTTCCCCAGCTCTCCTCCTTTTCGGCCGCACATGACTTCGTCCACTAGGGGGAGCTGCCTGCTAGCGCTTCAGACCCAGGAGCGCGCGCGGCTTTTCTGGGTCCAGCCTGGACCCCCTTGCGAGACCGAGTGACTGGCGGGCGGGGCGGGGGGAGGGATGTTGGGTGGGAAGAGAAGAGATTGTGATTGGCCAGGCCTGGGTGAGCCCAGCGCGGACGGACAGCTCTCGGGGCCGCACGAAGTGGGGAAGGACCGCTCGCTCCAGCAGGTGTGAGCCGCTGCGTCTGCGTGCGGGTGCCGGCGCCCACGCTGCTCCCTGCGAAGGATGGGGTGGAGGCGCGGCTGGCGAAACAGCACGTCTCCCTGGCAGGGGCTTCCACGCTGCATCCCATCTCTCCCCCCACAGATCGGGCCCTGATCTGCCTGCTCTAAGAAATCGTGGGGGATTGATCCCACTGGCCATTCAGTTTCTCGGGTTCCTTTTTGTTTGTTGTCCAGCAGAAATAAGAGAACCGTTTACCCAGTGGGTTACAGGGATCGGGGTGGAAAACTTCAAATTAGTCTTTTCTCTTCTGAAACGGTGTCTTTAATCTTTCTGACTCTCTTCTTTGCTGACTCACTGCGAGCTCTTTCTTCGTTGTCTCATTTTCCTTCCTTTTCGGGCGCTCGGGGCCTCTCCTGTATTGGGTGAGCGGACCTGCGTAGCTAGACCTCCCCAGTCTAGCCCACAGACCGCTTCTTCAGCATCCTTACCTAGGGCCTCCTTTGGCCTTGGGCTGGCACCTGCAGGGCACTTACCGTGTCCCAGGCGTGCTCGCATGGCTCGGCTGACACGCCGCGGAGGGCCCAGGGCCAGAGGTCTGAGCTGGGGTCAGAAAGCTGGAAGTCTGTCCAGAAATTCAATGTGCTCTTTTGTATATTTGTCCCCCCTTCTTCTGGAGAATACAGACCTCGGGGTGTTCTCATGTCTCCTCTGGAATCTCAGTCTCACACCCTCTATTTCTGGGATTGCCTTCTTCCTGAATGGCCCCGCTGTGTTACTTGGGCCCCTGGGGCCTCCTGTTGCTGGGCTCTGTCTGCTTTCCCATCTCCTCCGAGATGGGATCCTCTCTCCTCTGAAGCAGACTCTGGATCTTGTGTGTGTAGGTGGACAGACTCTGGAGCTAAGTTGGTGGGTGTCCCATCACAGGGCTGCCACCAACCGTCTGTGCCCTCAGGCAAGGCGCTGCCTGTCCTGGGATCAGTTCTGCATCTCTGTCTTAACAGCTGTGGCACCTGCCTCATGGCACATTCCTTTCCTTGACCCCTGCTTGGGAACCGAACAAGGGGGCACACAAAGGGCACTGGGCCATGACTGTTTGCAGTCCCCGGGGTACACAGTCCAAAGCTGGGCTGCAGGAAGAAATGAACTCAAGTTCACTGATCATTATGGGACCAACTATAGAAAAGTAGAGGCAGCCGTGATGTAACAGAAAGAGCCCTTAACCTGAAGTCATAACCCTTGGTTTAGAACATGGGTTCTGTTTGCTGTGAGGCCCGTGGGAACATTACCAACCCTCTCTGAGCCGTTTCTTTCCCTAACATCAGAAATACAATTAACAACAATTTCTCAGATGGTTATTGTGAGTATAGGATGATGGTAGATCATTTAAAGAGGGATCATTATGGGATCACTATATTCTACTCTAGTTCCTTTACTTTATTAACTCAGAATTAAGAATCATCTGCAGTTTGCAGATGGGGAAGCTGGGTCATCGAGAGCTAGGTTGCTCGGGCTCAGCCAGGGAAGGGGCCGGGAATGCAAACTCCAGTTGAGGGTGACCCCAAAGCCAGTGCTCCTAACCTCGTCTCTGGGCCATCTGCTTTTCTATAAGACCTGGGCTAGAGTGTGGGGGAGATGTTCCCTTTCTGGGTATGGAGGACAGACCTGAGCCAAGACTGCAGACACAGACCTTGGGGCCAGACTGTCCAACTAAGAACTGCAGCTCTGCCACTGACTGACTACCTAGCCTGGTTTGGGCCTCGGGGTCTTCATCTGTGAAATGGAGCTAGTAAGCCATCCCCACCTCCTACGATTGCAGTGATAACCTGGTGAGTCAGAGCTGGACAGCAGAGTCTGGCAATGTGGGTGTTTGCCGGGAGTCGGCAATGACCATGCTGTCATTGCCTGGCCGCTGATGTCGGCTTCAGAATCCAACTTCCATCAGAAGTAACCTTTACACCTTATGGGGGAGGAAGCCATGGGGCTGCTCAGGGAGCCGCCGGCATCTGGGCACCTCCCTGCCTCTCACAGGAGGGCTCTCTCCCTGCAGGTCGGAGCATCCACCCTTCCTCCTTGCAAGGCCCCCTCCAGCGATCAGAGCCGGGCACAAGCATCCAGCTGACCTACATGTCCTCCGGCTTCCCCTCACGTCACGTGACTGTGACCTGGCTGAAGAAGAACCGCGAGCTCCCCAAGCAGCAGACCCACGTTCACGCCAGCGGAGACGACACGTACAACGTGACCAGCAGAGTGCTCGTCCCTCTGCTGGCTGACGACGTGCTCTCTGTGGTCCAGTGCCACGTCAGTCACAAGTCCATGCTGGTGCTCCACAAAAACATCAGCCTGGACCAGTACCTCCTTGGTAAGGACATTTTCCCTGTTCAGGTGGGTCAGCCCAGAGCTGGGCCGTGCGTGTCTGCCTCAGTTGCCTCCTCTGAAAATGGTACAGCTCTCACTTGGTTGTGGCAAGAATTCAGCAAACTAAGAACTGCCATTTACATAACACAGGCCTTGCTCATGCTAACCAATTGGGTGGCAGTTGCTCTGTAGCTACTCATTCTTGTTTGTCCTATCCACATCCCCTCTCTGGACTCAGTTTCCTCACCTGTAAAATGGGGAACAGTATCTTCTGGGAATTTTGCGTTTTTATTATTGTTTTATATGAAGAACATGTCAAAGTCTTTTTTTTTTTTTTTTAATCATCTGATATTTTTGTTGTGTTTGATTTCCCTGGCCTGCATGAATGCTTGACAGGTCTGTAAATTCAGTGAGGTCATATGTATCATGACCAGAAGGAATTATAGCAATCATCCCATTGTTTATGACAACTCTAAAGCCCAGAAAAGGCAAGTGAGTAGTCCAAGGTTGCATAGCAGGAAAATTAATTCCTTAAATATGTATAGGACCTTAAAGCCTATAAAATAGTTTCCTCAATATTTTTTTCTATTATCATGGCAATAAAGGCATTATGTCACATGAATAAAAATACTGATATTAACACCTCAAATGAGCTTAGCACACAGCCAGTAAAGCACACGTGTGTGAGCTGATTCATTTAATGTGTGCCACTGACCTATACTGTTTGTCCCACTGGTGATTTACACAAGGAAACTGAGATTCGAAGAGGCACTCTGCCCCAGGTTGTAAAGCTGGTGAGTGAGAGAGCTTTTGCATGAATTCAGGCTTCTAACTGCTTTTTACCATCGTGGGATCACCTGCTTCGGTGTCTTTGAGTATAAAGTAGGAAAATGATCATTTAGGGGGTCCCCCTTATCTGAGCATTTATTATATAATTTCCCAGAGTTGGGACAAGCATATAGAAAAGCAAAAATCATAGAAAATACAAATATTGACAAATGAATTAATTACTTATAAAATTAACCCCACTCAAATCCCTCCCTGCTTAATATCCCTGCATCTCTGCTGGGTTTTCCATCACGGAAATGCCCCTGTGGGTGTCTCTGTCTGGGTTCCCCTGAAAGCAGAACTTCAAACCAGGACTGGGTGCATGTGTTTGGGAAATGATCCACAGAGGCACGGAGGTTGGGATAAGGGATGGGGAATGTTGGACAGGGAAAGCAGGACACCTAAGAAAGTGTGAGTTATTGAACGGGTGCCCTGGTGGGCAGCTGAGGCTTGGCACCGCTGGGACACCCTCAGGAACTAGGTAGACTTCTCCTCAGAATGCTCGTCCTCAGAACTAGTTAACAACCCCTGGGTGGGGAAGGGAGCTGGGAATGTGCCCACACAGTCTGGGTGGCATTTGGTGGTTAGGGAGAAATCCCAAGGCAGCAGATCTGGGAAGTGTTGCGGGAGTTGCAGGAGGGAGAGGCACATCCCAGCTCAGCTGCTCTGAGACGGAGTAGTGCGGGGGAGGGGAAGTAGGGCTCAGAAACCCTCTGCTCTTGAACAGCATTGCCTTGATTGAAGTGTGGCCAGTGAGACACCACACTGTGAGGAAGAATCTGCATCCATTGCAAAGTGAAATCAGAGATCTTGCCAAAGTTGTGTTGCAAGAAGTTGATGCCGGTGATGCAGGGGAACTGCTGGGATCACAGGCGAAGCCTCTGAGTGCTTCAAGGTAGAAAAAGATTCACAATGCTCATGATTCCGTTAACATCATTGGAGGACAGGTGTCATCTGCTCCTGGTGAAAACTGGTAGAATATTCAAAAGCTTTCAAATAATTTTTCCAATACCTTTTAATAATGGTGCTGTGAATGTGGAATCTGTAGGTACCATATGGATTTGTTGGTACTGTCGTGTAAGGTTTTGGGAAAAACTATATCTACCTTCTTATACTCCCAACACTCATTCCTTCTAAGAGTTGGTGCATAGTTGTGGTTATTTATTACATTTAATTAAAATATAAATTTAAAAAATTAGTTTTATCACTGAAATGTTTTTCAGGATGAAACTGCAACCCATTCTTCCTTGACAGTGTCTATGAAATTTTGTATGTGTTTCTTCTAAGTGGCTTTTTGTTGTTTTCTTTCTTTTTTTTTTTTAAGATTTTATTTATTTAACAGACAGAGATCACAAGTAGGCAGAGAGGCAGGCAGAGAGAGGAGGAAGCAGGCTCACCACTAAGCAGAGGGCCCAATGTGGGGCTCAATCCCAGGACCCTGGGATCATGACCTGAGCCGAAGGCAGAGGCTTAACCACTGAGCCACTCAGGCGCCCCTGTTGTTTTCTGATACCAAGTAGCCTTCTGTGTTTAGCTCATTTGGTTTTGTGAGGATTCAACAAGGCGTCATATGTGCTGCCATTGCGTGCGTGGGAGCAGTGATCACTCGCTGTGCCTGGGTCTCTGTCCTCCCAGCACTGCCTGGACACCACACAGCCAGGAGAACTCCCTGGCAGCTAGAAGGGACATCTGAACCTCTCCCTCCTTTGAGCATCTTTCATGGTCCATAACCCTGGCCTGGGGGGTACCTTATCCTGGCTTATCCTTCCTGGACATCACCCCAGTTCCGAGGCCTGAATATTCCCTCCTCAGGGTCCCCGTACCCTTTGCCTGGGAGCAATCCCTGCTTATGTGCTGAAGGGGAAATGGTGAGTACAGATAAAGACCTTCTGGTGTTGGCCTGCCATGTCTACCCATCCATTAAGCAGCACTGACAGAATTTTATGAGGCTGGGTGGGTTGATCGGATGCCCTTTGTTTCTTCTATGGCTCAACAGAAGGAGTTTCTCTCCCCAAGACCAATGAAGGAAATGTCTTAACTAGGCCAGCGACACATGATTTGACCTTGGACAATTGCATGACTTAAGAATTTTGGAGACTCTTAATCTCACAAAACAAACTGAGGGTTGCCGGGGGGAGGGGGTTTGGGAGAAGGGGGTGGGATTACGGACATTGGGGAGGGTATGTGCTTTGGTGAGTGCTGTGAAGTGTGTAAACCTGGTGATTCACAGACCTGTACCCCTGGGGATAAAAATATATGTTTATAAAAAATAAAAAATTAAAAAAAAAAAAAAGAAAAGAATTTTGGAGACAGAGGGAAAGTGACTCAACAAGCTCTTGCATTTGACTGTGGTGTTAGTGCAAGACCTCAATCTGGACCTTCCTGCCCTTGGTTTAGGGTTAGAGAGTACCATGCTGTGTGTTCATATGAATTCTACTGAAATACATAACATTTTATAGTACTAACACTTTTCACATTTTCCTCATTATGAATACACTCTACTGCACAGCTGGAAATCAGTTGAGAAGAATTACAGAAGTTTTTAGATCATAATTTTAGAAGCCAGGATCACAAACACATATGGTCTTAAAGTTGAGAAAATGATGGTAAAATATGCTATATCTGTTGTAATCCCAGCTTTGCCCCCTTGTGACCCTGGGCAAGTTTCTGAACTTCTCCACGCCCTAGTTCCTTCCTGTTTAAAATCTCAGTGGCTTGGACTCATAACCATATAGAATCTGTACATCTTCAGATCTTATTATTATCAAGCCATAGAATGAGGCAGCTGACTTGTAGGTTCTTAAATAGAATTTAATGTTTATCTTTGCATCTTTTGTGGTGAAAGTGGAAAAAAAAAGCAGAGAGAGAGAGAGAGATGATTTGGATGATTTTCCTCAATCCCATCATTCTTTCATCCATGCATTCCTGTGCATGGATCCATGCATCAAACATGCATTCACTCAATGCACTCTCAGTCCTGCATTTACTCATGCATGCACCTGTTACCGGGTCCTGAGTCCTCCTCTGGGGCAGGCCCTGGGCAAGTGACCCATCTTCAATGAGCTCCTGGGTTCCCACTGTGGACTTCCTATAGTAATTGTCTGCATTCTCCGGACTGTGTCAGTTCCCCCCACAGTGACAGCTTCCCAGGCTTCTTTCTCTGTGGACTTGGTGGCTATTACCTGCCACGTGCAGAGATTCTATCCACAGAGTGTGCATCTCACCTGGATAGAGAACTGTCATACCTTCGAGGGAGCCGAGCAACTTACATCCAAGCAGAATAGCGATGGGACCTACACCTTGGAAAGCTCGCATTTAGTGAATGTGTCGGGGCAGGAGTCTGAGCGGGTCCTCACCTGTAAGGTGCAGCATGAGGCACAACCTCCCATCCAGGCCAACCTCATACTGTCCAGAGCAGCCCACGGCACATACAAGCCCATGGAAAGCTTAGGTAAGCTCACCTCTACAGCTCAAAGCTACTGGGTCACCTTTGTCTAGTAAGTGGAGTGAGGTCCTTAAACTCACAGAGCACCATTTGCTGTCTCCTTCTGCCCATTGGTACTTAGGTCCACAGATGCCTGTCCTTATCTTTGTGGCTTTCCTTCTGGGCTTCAAGGTGTTGCTGGTGATGAGTTTCATAGTCACATACATCTGCAGGCGGCGGAACCTGTAACAGGTGAGTTGGAGGTAGACCTCAGTACATAGAGAGTGAGGTCATGACATGGTCATGGGCTGGCCACAGTGGTCCAAGGTGAGCCCATTATTCCACACAGCCTCAAGAAAAGGTTGAGAACACTGCTGTTTTCTCTAAATGTCTGAGCAAGATCTCAGAAGCTTCCAGCTGTCATACATCCTGTAGTGGCCTGGGGTTTGAAGGTTTTTCAGTAAAGTCCCTTGGAATCCTGGGCAGGGGTCCAAGGTGTGAAGGCAGGATGAAGGTCAAAGCTTTCAGCTCCAAACTCCAGAGAGTGCCCCCATATACTGTTTCATATGTCAAATTTCATAGGAGTTATTTTTGGAATAAATAAGAAAAGTAATGCTAAACTTTACTAATGGAGTTGACGAAGGAGTGGAAGGCTTTAACTAGTGGCAAAGATGATTGTGTGTGGGGGAGAATTCAGAACTCAGACAGAGGGGCTGGGCTGCAGTGGGTAGGGGTAATTTTTCTGATTTGCACCATCAATCTCATCTTGAGAGGGCCTGCCACATAGTATGTGCTCAAATTTTGCAAAATATTAACATTTTGCTGTTAGGATCCTCTGTTTCTTTAAAAACACCATCCTGAATTTGGTGCTTATTATTCTCAAATTAGATTTTATAACTTTATAACATACTATAAGTCCTTAAGCAATATGCAATGTTACTTTGCATGTTTCAGATTTTATGTAAATGCTATTATATGTACACAGTATTCTGGAACTTTCATTCTTTTATGCTCAACACGATTTGTGGGATTTTTCATGTTGTTGTACATAGCTCCATTCTGTCAATTTTCCATGACCCTGTAGCTCGCTTTTGTAAGAATATGCTACAACTTAGAAATTCTTCTCAGGATGGTATGAAAGCTCTGTCTGCTGTTTGGGTAATACAGCTTTGCAACAAGCATTTCTGTCTCTGTGTCCATGGGCTCACATGGGAGTGTCCCTCCAGCTCCTCTGCTGTGGTCTGTGAAGCAACCGTTTTAGTATCCTTTGGAAGCTTTTGTAATACAAAAAAAGCTTTTAATTTTTATGAAGTTTTACTCTTTCTGTTTATACCTTTGAGCTGGCTTTATTCTTCTGAGCTCTTGCTTGTGTGTTAGAGATGGTACGGATCTTATTTTTTTTCTCCCATTGAGATAAAATGTCCAGAACTTACTGATCAGACAGCTGCCTTTGCCATAGAACAGACCATTCCATAAATGTGTGATTCTTTTTGGAGGTCTTATTGCCATTGAACTACTTCTCTATCTCTGTCAAAACTTCCCTGCCTTGAGCATTGGGGGGCATATGGCCCTTCTTTTCACTCTATCTGTATCTTTGGAGTAAATATCCAGTAATACTATTGTTGGGTCATAGGGTAGCTCTATTTTCAACTTTTTTGAGGAAGCTCCATACTGTTTTCCAAATGGTTGCTCCAATTTGGATTCCCACCAACAGTGTAAGAGGGTTCCCCTTTCTCCTCAACCACTCCAGCATTTGTTGTTTCTTGTCTTGTCGGTTTTTGCCATTTTAACTGATGTAAGGCAGTGTCTCAATGTGGTTTTGATATGAATCTCCCTGATGGCTAATGATGATGAACATTTTTTCATGTGTCTGTTAGCCATTTGTATGTCTTTTTTGGAGAAGTGTCTGTTCATGTTTTGTGCCCATTTTTTGACTTGATTATTTGTTCTTCGGAGGTTGAATTTGAGAAGTTCCTTACAGATCTTGGATACCAGCCCTTTATTTATAGTGTCATTTACAAATATCTTCTCCCATTCCATGCATTGTCTCTTTTTTTGTTGACTATTTCCTTTGCTGCACAGAAGCTTTTTATCTTGATGAAGTCCTAAAAGTTAATTTTTGCTCTTGTTTCCCTTGCCTTTGGAGATGTGTCTTGAAAGAAGTTGCTTTGGCTGATGTTGGAGAGGTGACTGCCTATGTTCTCCTCTATGATTTTGATGGATTCCTGTCTCACACTTGGGTCTTTCATCTTTTTAGAGTTTATATTTGTTGATGCTGTAAGAGAATGGCTGAGTTTCATTCTTCTTTATATGGCTGTGCAATTTTCCCAGCACCATTTATTGAAGAGACTGTCTTTTTTCCATTGGATATTTTTTCTTGCTTTGTTGAACATTATTTGACCATGGAGTGATTGCTGTTGTTAGGACTTTCAGTACTATGTTGAACAATAGTAGTGAGAGTGGGCATCTTGTCCTGATCCTGATCTTAAGGGAAAGGCTCTCAGCTTTTCCCATTGAGAATGATATTCACTATAGGCTTTAAATAGATGATATTTATATAATTGAAGAATATTCCCTCTATCCCTATATTCTGAAGGTTTTAATCAGGAAAAGATGCTGTATTTTGTCAAATGCTTTTTCTGCATCAATTGAGAGGACTATGTGGTTCTTTTCTCTTCTCTTACTTCTGTGTTCTGTCACATTGATTGGTTTGCAAATGTTGAACCACCCTTACTTCCCAGGGATAAATCCCACCTGGTGGTGATGGATAATCATTTTAATGTACTGCTGGATCCTATTAGCTAGGATCCTGTTGAGAATTTTGGCAAACTGTGGAAGGAGCCAAGATACCATTCAGCAGATGAATGGGTGAAGAAGATGTAGTCCATATATTCAATGGAATATTACTCAGCCATCAGAAAGGATGAATAACCAACTTTTGCATCAACATGGATGGAACTAGAGGAGCTTAGGCTAAGTGAAATAAGTCAAACAGAGAAAGACAATTGTCACATGGTTTCATTTAATTGTGGAACATAAGGAACAGCATGGAGGACATTAAGAGAAGGAAGGGGAAAATGAAGGGGCTGGAGAATCAGAGGGGGAGACGAACAATGAGAGACTATGGACTCTGGGAATCAAACTGAGGAGAGGTGGGTGGGGGGATAGGTGAGCCCGGTCATAGGTATTAAGGAGGGCACAGATTGCATGGAGCACTAGGTGTTATATGCAAACAATGAATCATGGAACACTACATCAAAAACTAATGATACACTGTATGGTGACTAACATAATATAAGAAAAAATTATTTAAAAAAACATCCTCACCCTGTATGTCATGGGGATGAGAGTACAGTACAGGGGAATACAGTCAACAGTTATAGAATAACGTTGTGTGGTGACAGAGGTTGATTACACTTACTGTGGTGAACATTGCCTAATGCATATAACTTTCAAATTACTGTGTTGTGTATTTAAAACTAATCAGCATTGTAAGACAACTTTAATAATAAAAACTTCAAAAATATTCTAAAAATAAAATATACCTTTGCATGGAAAAAGAAAAAGACCCATACATAATACGTATTTGGCCAAGTGATTTTTGACAAAGTTTTCAAAACAATTCAATGTGGAAAGGATTATCTTTTCAACAAATGGCCATGTAACAATTAGATACTCCAATGTTAAAAAAAAGAAGACTCTTAACTATTTCTTTATACACTAAATTCAATATTTTCTTTTTTTATTGTGTTATGTTAGTCACCTTACAATACATCATTAGTTTCTGATATAGTGTTCCATGATTCGTTGTTTGCACCCAGTGCTCCATGTGATATGTGCCCTCCTTAATACTCATCACTGGGCTCACTCATCCTCAGTTTGCTTCCCAGAGTCTATAGTCCTCTCTCCCTCCGATTCTCTGCCTTTATTTTTCCTTCCTTCTCTTAATGTCCTCCATGCTATTCCTTATGTTCCACAAATAAGTGAAACCATATGATAATTGACATTCTCTGTTTGGCTTATTTCACTCAGCACAATCTCCTTCCTAAAATAATACTATCTAATATCAATATTACTGAACAACACACAAAAATACTAAGAACAAATTAGTATGATCAGATGGATCATACCTAAATATAAAATCTGAAATGATAAAGCTTCTAGAAGAAACCATTGGGGGGAAAAAAACCAACAAAACTAAATCTTTTTGGTCTTGGGTTAGCAGACACTTCATAGATAAGACAGGGGAAAAACAGTCTATAAAGGAAAACATTGATCCATCTGACTTCATGAAGCTTTAAAACTTTTATTCTTCAAAAGATACTGTTAATAAAAAGAAAAGGAAGGTTACCGACTGGGACAAAATAATTGTCACATGAAATCTAATGAAGGACTTGGATTGGGGACAACTGCCTGTTTGTACTAATCACTTTTAGAATTGGTGGCTTCTTTCAGGCTGAAATGTCCGAGAGGTGATTGCAGCCCGGACCTGAAGGCTGGCAGCCATAAGGCATTTACTATCTGGTCTTCTAAGAAGTTTGCAATGCCTGAGAGAATATTTAGAGAACTCTAACAATAAAGCAGCAAGAAGACGGACAATCACATTTTTTATGTGCATAAAAAAAATTTCATCAGAGCTCCACCAAAGAACATCTATGAGCATCAATGAGAGTTTTGCTGATGCAAAATGTATTAAAAAAAAAAAAAAGGACTGCTCTGTCCCAGTTTATAATACGTTTCAATCCCTCTTTTGGACAAAATTTCCCACCTCATCTTGTTGTTCAGAACGACTATGGCTTTCCTTGACCCAGATGCATTTTAGAATCACTTTATCAACTTTCATTAAAAACCCTCTTACAATTATGATTTGATTGCTTTCACTTTGTATATCCATGTGGGCAAATTGACATCTTTCTGATACTGAGTTTTGCCATTCATGGACATGAGGTGTTTGAGGTTTTCTTTGATGACTTTCAGTTCATCAGTTTACAGGGCTTTTTAGTCTCATGATGGTCTTATGCAGCCCTACTTAGAGCTATCTTTAATACTTTCTAGTGTATGGAATCTTAAAATATTATTATTATGTGTTTGGGACTGCTGTATAAGAATGTAATTGAGGGGCGTCTGGGTGACTTGGGTTAAAGAAGGTAATTGAGTTTTGAAAATTGATCTTCTAACCATCAAACTTATCACACTCAGGCTAATGCATGGACATTCCCTTCTGTGTAACTCTTACAACATCAATAATCTCACCTAGGTTAGTTTTTACCTTCATTAAGGTTACAGATGCACACGCTTCAACAGGCAAATAGTTCTATACTTTCTACATATGAAAACTGGAGTCTCCCGACCTCCTGCTATTTTCCACCTCCCAGAGACAACTATTTTCCACTCCTTTAATTGATAATTTTTCTCTAGATTCTATACTCAAATCTCATAGAGTGAGCATGTATTGTCTCTTCTTGACTTCTCACCCATAGGCATTATTTACTGACTTCCCATTCTGGATGATGGAAATACAATGCTCTGTTACTATGGAAACCACACCACATGTACATATTTCTACCCCACCCCCTTAACATTTTAATTTTAGATAATGTCATAGTCAGTTATCATTATACATTGCTTTTATAATGCCATTATAACGGCAATGACATTGTGTTTTATACTCAATCCTTTTTTTCCTTCAAGATTTTATTTAAATTAAAGTTAGTTTACATATAGTGTAGTGTTAGTTTCAGGGGTAGAATTTAGTGATTCATCAGTAACATATGACACCCAGTGCTTGTTACATCAAGTGTCTCAACCTTGTAACATTCCCAGCTTTTGTGTGTGTTGATCTGCTCATGTTTATTTTGGGTAACCATCACCATATTCAGGATACAGAGCAATTCCATGACCGCAGAGCTTATCCTTGTGCTAGCCTCTCTTAGTGAGAGCCAGCCCACCACCCAATCCTCTGGCCTATGCCAGTCTATTCTCTATAACTTTGAGAATGTTGTGGAAGTGGAGTCCCACAGTATGGACATTTTGAAAGTGATTTTTTTCACTCCACATAATACCTTTGGAATTTCACAAGTTGTGCACACGTATATAAGTTATTCCTTTTTATTGCTATATAGTATTTCCTGATAGGAACCACAATTCATTCAACCATTCACTTATCACTGGGCATTTTGCATGATTCCAATTTTTTTCCATTATGAAAAAAGCTGCTCTAAACATTTATACAGAGACTGTGTAAAGCTATGGTCTTCATTTTGGTCAAATGAATGCCTGGGAGAGTGATCTCTGGCACATAAAACCCACTTCCTCTCTGGAAAGAGGAAGAATGATGCTTATTGTTGGAAGCAAGCATACACAACTTCTTTTTTAAAAAGATTTTATTTCTTTTTAAAGTAATCTCTACACCAAACTTGGGACCCAAACTCACAACCCCATGATCAAGAGTTGCTCACTTCACCAACTGAGCCAACCACATACCCTCAGCAAATACAACTTCTGAAGTCCACACTGCACTGTGCATTTAGGCTAAGTTTACTATTCCATCAATAAAGATTAGAATAGGGAGTCATTTCTGGAGCCGACCTCATTTGATTCCCAAATTTCTTAGGTCCTGATTAATCCATTTCTTTTTTCAGCTCAGTAGCTATTAGTGGAAGCTGGTGCAGAATGAGGCCACAAGCCAACCACCCCCAGGTGTCCAGAGCTCAGGAGATGGGACACAGCCACCAATTGCAGATCCTTCTTGGCCTGGGACTCCCAAGTGGAGAATCACCATGAAGACCTCAAGATGGGAGGAGGGGCCCAGTACAGAAAGAAGAGGCTCCAGGCAGGCAGGAAGCATCATTTCTGCTGGGCCTGTCCACTCTCTCTGAAACATAAAAAGAATTTCTTCCAAATTTTTTCTTGTGATTGAATTCCAGTTTCAAAGCACTGTGGTCTGGGAAATTGCAGGGAATAATCTCAGTCTCTTGGTATTGGTTGAGACCTAATTTGTGACTCAGAATCTGGTCTGTCCTTGAGAAAGTTCCATGTGCACTTGAGAAGCATGAGTATTCTGTTGTTTTAGGGTGGAATGTTCTGTATGTATCTATGAAGTCCATCTAGTTCAGTGTGTCATTCAAAACTCTTGTTTCTTTGCTGACTTTCTGCTTAGATGGATCTGTCTATTGCTGAAAGTGGAGTGTAGAGGTCTCCTATTATTAATGTTTTATTATCAATATGTCTCTCTATTTTGGTTAAGAGTTGCCTTTTATAGTTGATTGCTCCCGTGTTGGGAGCATAGATATTTACAGTTGTTAGATCCCTTTGTTGGATAGACCCTTTAAGAATGATATAGTGTCCTTCTGTATCTCTAACTACGGTCTTTAGCTTAAAATCTAATGGATGAAACCTCAATGTGAGACAGGAATCCATCAAAATCCTAGAGGAGAGCATAGGCAGTAACCTCTTCAACATCAGCCACAGCAACTTTTTTCAAGACACGTCTCCAAAGGCAAGGGAAAACAAGCAAAAATAAACTTCTAGGACTTCACCAAGATAAAAGTTTCTGCACAGCAAAGGAACAGTCAATAACATAAAAAAAAGAAAGAAAGAAAGAAAAAAGAAAAGAAAGAGACAACCCATGAAATGGGAGAAGATATTTGGCAGTCACACTACAGATAAAGGGCTGGTATCCAAGATCTATAAAGAACTTCTCCATGAGAGACTATGGACTCTGAAAAACAATCTGAGGGTTTTGAAGGGGCAGGGGGTGGGAGGTTGGGGGAACCAGGTGGTGGGTATTAGAAGGGCACGGATTGCATGGAGCACTGGGTGCAGTGCAAAAACAATGAATACTGTTACACTGAAAAGAAATAAAATATAAATAAAAAAAGAACTTCTCAAACTCAATTCTCAATGAACAAATCATCACATCAAAAAATGGGCAGAAGACATGAACAGACACTCTCCAAAGAAGACATACAAATGTGTAATAAACATATGAAAAAATGTTCATCATCATCAGCCATCAGGGAGGTTCAAATCAAAACTGTATTGAGATACCAGCTTACACCAGTTAGAATGGCAAAAACTGACAAGACAAGAAACAACAAATGCTGGAGTGGCTGTGGAAAAAGGGAAACCCTCTTAACTGTTGGTGGGAATACAAGTTGGTACAGCCACTGTAGAAGACAGTGCGGAGGTTCCTCAAAATTAGAAAATAGAGCTACTCTATGGCCCAGCAATTGCTCTCCTGAGCATTTAGATCAAAAATACAAAAGTAGTGAAAAGGAGGGCCACATGCACCCCAATGTTCATAGCAGCAATGTCCACAATAGCCAAACTGTGGAATGAGCTGAGATGTCCTTCAACAGATGAATGTTTAAAGAAGATATGGTTCTTTACAATGGTACAATGGAATATTACTCAACTGTCAGAAAGGATGAATACCCAACTTTTGTATCAACGTGGACAGGAGTGGAGGAGGTTATGCTTAATGAAATAAGTCAGAAAAAGTCAACTATCATTTGGTTTCCCTTATTTGTGGAACATAAGGAATAGCATGGAAGACATTAGGAAAAGGAAGGGAGGGTGCCTGGGTGGCTCAGTGGGTTAAAGCCTCTGCCTTCAGGTCAGGTCATGATCCCAGGGTCCTGGGATTGAGTTCCACATTGGGCTGTCTGCTTCCTCCTCTCTCACTGCCTGCCTGCTTGTGATCTGTCTCTCTGTCAAATAAATAAATAAAATTTAAGAAAAAAGGAGAAGGAAGGGAAAAATAAAGGTGGGGGGAATCAGAGCAGGAAACTAACAATGAGAGACTATAGACGCCGGGAAATAAACAGAGGGTTTTAGAGGGAAGGGGAGTGAGGGGAAGAGTGAGCCCAGTGATGGGTATTAAGGAGGGCACAGATTGCATGGGGCACTGGGTGGTATACACAAACGATGAATCATGGAACACTACATCAAAAACTAATGATGTACTGTATGGTAACTAACATAACATGATAAGAATTTAAAAAAAACACACACAAAAAAACCCCCAAAACATAAGAAGAATGAATACTGTTATGCTGAAAATAAATAAATAAATAAATAAATAAATAAATAAATAAATAGATTCAAATAAAGAAAACACACACACAACCCAAAATGGAAGAAGAGATCCCTAACACCATGTGAGGCCTCTCTGCCTGACGTCTGTTTCACAATCCAGAAGCAAATTGCTGCCTCACAGCTGTGTGACTGCATTATAGATGCTTCCTTCCTCTTCCAGCACCAGAGGGGCGGGCTGTTCCTCTCCACAGAACAGAGGCCCCATCACCCCAGCACACACATTTGCAGAGAGCGGGATCATTAGGCCTCCACCATGTGGGCCCCTGCCTCCAGACCCTGCTCATCTCCTCACCTGCTGCTGGTTCTGCTGTTGGGACTCACAGGTGAGCATTGCTTTGAGGGAGACTCCCCTTTCCCTGCCTCCTCAACCACTCCCTGTCCCTGGGCATGTAGGGCCTCCACGTGTATGCTACCCACACCCTCCACAGAAAGCCAAGGGCTGAGTCTCATCTGAGCTTGAAATCAGGAATCCGAGCATTTCCTCTGGGGATCCATCACTTATAGCTGGTTACCACTGGCATCCAAAGAATCAATGCTTCAATGGGTAACAATGACAGCTTTGTGTATGTTCATTGATCTAATCCTCACAACATCCGTGCCTGATAGCTCTGACTGTACTCCTGATTGCAGATGGGGAGGCAGAGAGAGTAACCAGCCCGGAGTCACCTACTTAAGTCCCTGGAGCAGCTCAGGTTCATGTCCAGCCCACTCAGCTCCACAGTTCATCTTGTTAACCATGTTATGCTGCCTAGATCCTCAGTGGAGGCCAAGTGCAGAAACATCAGAAACACAGAGAGGCAAACAGTAGAAGAGCCATCACGTATCACACGCAGAGGACTTCAGAATTCCACTGTGCTGCGTGTACTCACAAACTCTTGTTAATGACGTGCTGCATGTTTCCTAGGTGCCAAATTGTTACTGAATTTTAACATGTACTATAATTTCACTTAATCCTCAAAAAAATCTCTATACTAGCATGCTGGGCCACATTGTACATATACAGGGAATGCACTTACCTCTGTGTGTGTGTGCATGCACGTGCATGCATAGGAATGGGCATAGGGGAGGGGTACACACATGCATGTGCACACACACATGGGATTTTGGAAAACACTTTGCTTTTTCTCCTCATAATGCAGCCAGTCTACGTGAAATGCACATTAGAACTATGTTTGGATCCCTGTCTCTGAGCTACTCACCTACTTCTTTAATTCTCTAAACCTACCTCTCACCCCTCACCAAGCTCTTAAATTAAAAATGAAATTCTCTCTTGGTAAAATGAGTAGAACCTTGTGCATTGCTACATTGGAAATGCCTCCATGCTGGATTCAAGTGGCTGAGGAAAGAAGCGTCAAAAATTCAGGGATTCTTGCCTGTGTGATCTGCATCTGTAATTATATCCACTTTCATATCCCAATCCCAGTTATCTGGTGTCCACTGATGCCTCCGTGCCTCAGGAAATCCTCATGAGTGATAACTTTCCAAATTCCTGAACACTAACGATGTGCCACACACATACCTGGAAATGTCTATGTCCATTATGTCATGTAATCTTTGTATCCAAGGGAGACATTCTTGTCACCCCTACCTTGCAGATAAGAAAAGAAGGCACAGAAAGGGCCAAGGCCACTGAGTATAAGTGAGAAGGTAGGATTGGAACCCAGGCAGTCTGATTCTAGATCTCACAGGTCTAACCATTGCTCTTTTCAAACCCTATGACCCTAGGTCGATCCCATGAGATTTCTGCAGATCTTCCAATCAGTGTGGGGAAGGGGGTGGTGTGGTAAGGAATATTTGTGGTTTGCTTCCCTCAAGTGCTTCTGTATTCTGAGTTCTGGGTATATGCAAGTGTTTGTTTCCTCCACGTCATCTATGTAGAAAACTCGGCTTCTGATATAATGTCCTGAGAAACTCTCCACTGAAAATAGACTTCATGGTCTCCAAAAGGGGTCTCATTGGGCAATTCACACATTATACAAATATTAACTATATACCTACTAGGCGACAAGAACAGTTATATTAACATAGGGCATGTTGATGAATAAAAGACACAAAATAGTTGACCTTTTAGAAGTTGTATCATAGTGGAGGAAAGGACAGGAAACAATAGACGCAATAGATCAGTAAATAACAGAGGTACAGAGAGTGATGAACATTACAGAAAAAACATGACAGTGCAGCTGGATACGACAATGGGAGAACTGCCAGGGTGGGATATATTTAAACAGGTAGCGTGGAGCAAAGATAGTAAGAAGGCAATGGAGTGAGCCATGTGATTTTCTGGGGGGAGAGCCTCCTTGAACAGCATTGGGAACAGCATGAGACAGAATCCTCTGCTCTGTTCAAAGATTCAGGCTTTTTTTTTTTTTTAATAAATTAATTTATTTATTTTCAAAAAAACAGTATTCATTATTTTTTCACCACACCCAGTGCTCCATGCCATCCATGCCCTCCATAATACCCACCACCCGGTACCCCAACCTCCCACCCCCCCGCCACTTCAAACTCCTCAGATTGTTTTTCAGAGTCCATAGCCTCTCATGGTTCACCTCCCCTTCCAATTTCTCCCAACTCCAGTCTCCTCTCTAACACCCCTTGGATTCAGGCTTTTATTCTGAATGAAATGGTAGCTATTGCAAGGTTTTGAAGACAGAAGTGACACGATCTGACACGAGTTTCATTCTAGCATTTGGTTGAGAATGGAGGACCACAGGACAGAGAGAAGTAGCTAGAGCCCTCAAGAGCTCAGTGCTTCCATGTGAACAAGGTAAACTGGTTTGCAGCAAGACAGCAGCCAGGAGAGGAAGAGGAAGAGGTCAGCCTGCGGGTGCCTGCAGTAGGGGAGTCTTTAGCCATTAGCATAGGAATTGAGGTGGGGAAAAAAAGGCACCCAAGGGTCAGGACCATAAGCATCCGGGAAAATAAAGGTGTCTCCGCTGAGATGTGCAAGGATATGTGGGGAACTGAGTTCAGTTTAGGACATGTTAGCTGTGAGAGGTTTACTTCTAGCTAAGAAAAAGTTCGAACGGTGTTTGGACATACATAGCATAGCTGAGAGGCAAGGTGTGGGCAAAAATAGAAATAGGAGGTATATAGATACACAAATGGTAGGTATTTCACCTTTCCTTGGCTCCTCAAGACCACCTAATCCTCTTCCGTCTCCCCTCCCATTTTCCCTCCATGTCTCCCTCCATGGTGCATTCCTGTTTCTTTCCATTTTCCTCCTAGCAGTTCAGCTTCCTGACTCCAGTCTTCTCCAGACCTAGAAATCAAAGTACACGATGTTCTTGGCACACACAGGATGTGCCTGTAATAGCTCGTGCCCTCCTTAGGAGGCATGTTTGGTTGCAAGTACCGCTAAGTGCATGGGTTTTACCAGCTCACACTCTGCAACGGTGAACCACAAATTTCCTCCCTGAGGAGTAGCTAAGAAATGGAAAAGAACACTGGGTGTGTGTGTGATGCACCAGCAGCCTGCTTCTATGATTTCTGTCCCTGCCTGGTTTTGAGGACTCTTCACGTAAGAAGAAAAGGGTTACTGTTTCTCGATGTCTCCAGAGATGAGCTAGTCACCAAGGCAGGAAATCCACCTGCAAAGTCAAACCTGCTCTATGCCACATCACTGAGCCTCTCTGTGTCTTTGTTTTCTCCATTGTGATGGGGTCTCCAGTTACAGGCTCGGGGGAAGGGTTGCTCCCGGTGTGCACTCAGTCAGGGAGCTGTTGTGCGTAAACACATGAGGAGATGCGCAGGATCACTGCAGGATGAGGAGACGACTGCTCTCTTTTCCCTCCAGGTGTGGCCGGTGAGGCAGGGCTGCAGGTGATCCAGCCTGACAAGTCAGTGTCTGTTGCAGCCGGACAGACAGCCACTCTGCGCTGTACCGTGACCTCCCTGATCCCCACAGGGCCGACTCAGTGGTTCAGGGGGACAGGGCCAGGCCGGGAGTTAATCTTCAGTTTCCAGGGAGGCCACTTTCCCCGAGTAACAAATGCTTCAGACACCACAAGGAGAAACAACATGGACTTTTCCATCCGCATCAGTAACATCACCCCAGCAGACACCGGAACCTACTACTGTGTGAAGTTCCAGAAGGGGACCCCTGATGATGTGGAGTTTAAGTCTGGACCAGGCACCCAGGTCACTGTGAGTGGTGAGTACGGCCTGGGCCTTCTTGTCCCTTGGTTGTCACAACAAGACAATAAGAATGCCCTCCATTGTCTGACCAACAGCTAAGAATCAGGCGTTGTGGTGGATGTCCCTGAATTCAGCCGCTGCCATGATTCAGGGAAGGAGAGGCCTGGAGAGGTCCTGATGCTTGCTCAACGCCCCTGATAAATGGTGGGAAAGAATAGAACCCCAGTCTGTGGATCCATAATTCTTGCCTTTTTCAATCCTGACCAGCTCTCTGGATCCAGGGATGAGGGACTTACACTCTGAGTGATTTGGCCCATCACATGACCCAGTCTTACTCCTGCCTCCAGAGAGTGTCCCTGCCATGTGGCTGACTCTTCTCTAACTCAACACTTACTGTGTTACTACTGTGTGCAGTCTCTTGTGTGCCTGCAGGGGAAACAGGGCACAAAACAGGCAAGGGCTCCTTTCTCATGAAGCTCACATTCCCTTCCCTTCCTGTGGACGAATGTACCCAGGGCAGGGAGGTGGGACATGTCTCTCTTTCAACGTAGAAGAATCACAGTGAGAAGGGGTATAAACTCACTGTTTATGCTGAGAGCCCAGGATGGAGAAGATGCCAGAGGCTGCCACTTGTGGCGGATCTGTCCAAAAAGCATCATGTAATTCAGGGACTGACTTCCATAAGAACACTGAGTCTCCCCTCAGCTCCTGGACATAGGCATGCGGGTGGTTTTATCCTGATTGTGCAGGTGTTACAGGAGTTCCCAGTTGTACATTCCTTGCCTGGGCACCAGAACTAGTAGGTGGCTCCAGCACTGGGCAGATCTGTTCCTCCTGGGAGAGCTCTCCTTCCTCTTCCCCAAGCTACCCACACAGGGTTGCCCTGGTTGAGAATGGACGAAGCTGGAGGGACCATCTCAGCCCATTTACAGATGACACCGAGGCTCAGAAGACCCGGCCTGAGCAGGGAAGTGAGCCACAGCCTGACTCACAGCCCTGCTCTCTGCACACTCTCCGCACCAGCCAAAGTGGGTGAAAGTGCCCACCCTCTCCTTGAAACTCTTGTAAATCTTGTATGGTTCTCTTTGTCAGCAGTAAACATTAAGAAAACATGGGAAGAGGTGGGCTAGCTTTGAACCCCCAGATCAGACAGGTATGCAAACATCTGGTGAAGTGTCGAGCCTGTTCCTGGAGGACACGGCTTCTCACGAGTAACAGGATCCAGAGTCTTTCCACTGTTGTGTGGTGTTGCTCCTTCACTGAGCAGCCTGGGACACCGGCCTGGACAGAGAAGAAGGGACCCGCAATCCCAGCAACACTGGGCACCCCATTCCTGGCTCTGCCCACTAAGGATGACTGAGGCACATCTTGGAGGGTGTTCGGCTCCAAGAGCGAGAGTTCACATTCTAGACTCAGCTGTCAGGACCCGACATCTTCCCTCTGTTGTTGTCGAGTCAACATGTCTGGACACCCGGAGGGAGCCCTCCCCATAACCGTTTTCAGTGAGAATGTCAGATGGAAAAGGAGGGTGGCTGTCACTTTCGGGCTGGAGAAGGTGGGACATTTATTCTGTTGTGGATGAAACAGCTGGAGGCCACAGGAAGTCTCCCCGGTAAAGAGCAGTCCCATTGTAACTGGACCAAAGGAGCTTGGCTCCTAGGTGAGAGAGAGACAGAGACCACCCTGGGGGAGTTTCCTCACAACGTTGTCTTTATTTTACAGGTAAAGGATCACAGGGAATAATTTCCAAAGCCATGATGCCGAACAGGGGCAAGTAGGCTCTATATATTAGGGCTGCAGATGAATATTCAGAGGGGGATTTTAGCACTATAATGAGACTGAGGTTACTGTCAGCCACTTTCTGATTCATCTGCTCTTTTCCATCTGCATTTCCAGTGATAAATTTCAAGCAGAACCAGTTGCATTCCCTTACTTGCCCCTTCCTGCAATCCCGGTAAGGAGAAGTGCCTCTTGTCCCATGTCACAGAAGAAGAGCCTCGCCGTGCCACAGCCCCATTGTGGTCAGCTGGCCAGCCCACTTCTGGCCTCTTTAGGGGTCCCTGTTCACTATACAGTCTGTTGCATATGTTCTCTGACCTCAGTGACGTTTGCAGAGAGGCAGCTAGGAACGGTTGATGCCAACAGTCAGACCCATCAGAAACGTCTTTCCTGTGCCCAGATTGGTGGGAAGTCACCTGGCAGAGAAGTGAGGGGGTGATTTGAACTCAAGCCTAGAACTGCATCTGGGCCCTACCCCTGAGTCAGAGTTCAGCTCTGGAACGTCAGGGCCTCCTCTGTGCAAGGAGGAGAAGACACCGCCCTCCGCACACTCTCAGAAGGGTGGCGGGTTCTCCACAGCGCCCTACAGGTTCCTGAGCGCTGAGGACCACAGTCATGCTCACTGTTCACAAATGTTTCTCTTGTAGCCAAACCCTCTCTCCCCGTGGTGTCCGGCCCCACGGCCAGGGCCTCGCCGGAGCAGACAGTGAACTTCACCTGCAAGTCCCGCGGCTTCTCCCCCAGAAACATCACCCTGAGATGGTTCAGAAACGGGAATGAGCTGGCAGCCTCCCAGACCAGCGTGGACCCAGAGGGAAACAGAACGTCCTACAGTATCTCCAGCACAACCAGACTGGTGCTGGCCCCGGGGGACGTTCGCTCCCAGGTCATCTGTGAGGTGACCCACGTGACCCTGCAGGGGGTCCCTCCTCTTCGTGGGACTGCCAACATGTCTGAGGTCCTCAGAGGTAGATGTCACTCCCCGCCAGCCCCAGCCCAGGTCCGGCCCCCAGGTCTCTGAGCCTACCCCTCCCCCCCGCTTCCTGCTCCAGGCCCTCTGTTCCCTGGAGTCTGACCCCTGGCAGACCCTCCAGGTCACCTGCACCTAGATGTGCCGTCACCTCCTACTGTTTCCATGGCCACTACGGGGTGAACACCTACCATGTACCAAGCACTGCGCTTGGTAGTTTCCCTTACTTTACCGTAGCAATTCCAATTATTGAGCACCTGCTGTACTACATGCCACTGTGTGCTTGGTGAGGTCATTTGTTTTGCTACAGTTATTCTGTTCCAAATGTATGTGTGGGGCTGTCTCTTGATTTCATTCATTCTTAGCCTATGAGGAGCCATCAATCCTTGCACACCTACTGTGTGCTGGGCACTGTGCTTAGGGATCTCATTCACATGCAAAAACTCAGTGTTTGTGCACCAGCTGCATGCCTAGTTCTGTTCTGGGTGACTCCCTTGCTGTGTGGGGGGACCTAATTTCTCGAGCCCCTCCCCCATGGTCCATCTGTTCCATGAGGTGAGAGCTTCTGCCCTGTACTGTTTCAGTTCCGCCCACCTTGGAGGTTTCCCAGCAGACCGCGTCAGGGGACCAGGTGAAAGTCACTTGCCAAGTGAAGAAGTTCTACCCCCAGCGCCTCCAGCTGACCTGGCTGGAGAACAGCAACGTGTCCCGAACAGAAATGGCCTCAAGGGCCTCGAACCTCGTAGAGAACAAGGATGGGACCTTTAACTGGACAAGCTGGCTCCTGGTGAACTCATCTGCCCACAGGGAAGACGTGGTGTTCACCTGCCTGGTGCAGCATGACGGGCAGCCCCCGGTCACCAGAAACCATACCCTCGTGGCCTCTGCCCACCAGAAGGACCAGGAAACCCATAATAACCAGGGTGAGGCCTCAGTGATCCTGCGCAAGGATTCTTGCTCCCTCTTTCCTCACCTGACCACAATTAAGTCACCATGCCTGTCCAGACACCCCCTTCCCGCTGTTATTTCCCACCTAGCATGGTCTCTATTGCTTCTATGCTTTTCCATCATCACCATGAAAAATGTCTGCACTTGCCACTCTGAAATTCGAGAAGGGACCCTGAAGACCTGGAGTTTTGTATCTTGACCAGGCTCCTGGGTGACTGTGTGTTTTCACACCTGGGGTCTCTTCTCTCCCTTTATTTGTGACAGCAGGCTAGCAATAGTCATGATCGCTCAAAGCACATTCACTTTATGCCAATTCCAATTCATTTTTGGTCTCTTTTCCTGCTTAACCAACCCTCTGACTTAGAATTTTACAGAAGGGACTCAGGGAGCAATGAGGAACAGATGGTGAATATTTCCTGCCCTTAGGCCGGCTGAGGAGCTAAGCTATTCCAGGGAAACCTGAGTCCGTGAAGATGGACCAGCAACCTGTTAAAAAAGGGGGGGGATTAAATATGGCAGGGGAGCATTGTCCCAAAAACTACAGAGGCCCCTTTCTACAACTAAAACAATCCTTATTTCTCTCTCGTGTAACATCAAGCCAGTTTTCCAGGAGTCTTTGTTCCAGAAGATCTTTCAGAGGTCCATGTTCCTTCTAACATGCCCAATGACATTGTCCTCTTGCCTGGGTCAACACTGGGCCACCGAGGGTTCATGTCACTGCTGCCCAGGAGACTAGAGATAGGAAGGGGAAAAGAAACGATTTCCCTTAAAACTAGAGGTATGCAGAAGTTGTTTAATTGTGTCCACTAATGACTTAGTCATGGATCCACATCCAGCTCCAAATGGAGTCCATGCTTGTGTGGTCATGTGACTAGTGACATGGTTCCTTCTATAAAACCAGTACTATTACACTCTTAGTAAAATTAGCAATAATTCCTAGTATGTTTTGTGTGGACCTAACTTGGTTTTAATTCAACCTGTAAATGCTTCAAAGATATTTCCTATGAAACATCTGGGTCTCCATGATTCTCTTGTTGCTCTGAATAGAATCTGAATAGCTAGGTCTACTCAAATTCTTCATTTCATATTGGATGCTTGTGGTAGGTTGAGCTTTTGAAAAATTCAGTCTTTTTCTCTGAGTTGTCCGATTTCTGCACATAGAGCTTCTCATAATATTACCTAGTAATCCTTGTGGTGTCTGTTGGGCATCCCATTTCATCTCTGATATTGGAAATGTGTCAATCCTCATTTTTTTTCATTATCACAACTGATGGAAGTTTTTCAAGTTTATCAGTCTTCTCAAAGAACCCACATTCATTTCAGTGATATTCTCTATTGTTCATTGTTAATTTCTTTGCCTTTTCTCTCTTTTTTTATTTCCTTCTCTTGCTTTGCGCTTATTTTGCTCCTCCTCATTTTTTCTTTTTTTTTTTTGGAATGGGAAAAACATTATCAAGTCTAGACTTTTCTTTGTTCGAATACCACCGCTGGGCCTCCTCTGGGCTTGGGACATTGGGAGTGTGGATCCAGGATACCTGGTGTAGGTTCCTCCTCCAGAATGGAAGCAACTAGCCCAGTTGCCTTCCTCTTCCACCTTTCAGAGCCCTCCATGGGTGGACCTCACATGAGTTCCAGGGGGCAGGCTTCTACTGAGCCAGGAGAGGTGGGAGAGATAGATGAGTCTGCACCATCTCCTGCCCTTTCCTGGGTGTGGTGGAGGTGGGAGGGGAAAGGCATAAGGGGATGTGCATTTGGACGTGGAGATTTTTCTCTTTTGTCTCCAGAGATTCTGCAGTTTGGGCATTGCTCTTCAAGGACTACCAAGAGCCAGTTTTCCATAGAATATACTGTCCTTTTGTTGTTTTTCCTTTGGGTTGAGAGGCTATATTTGGAGATGAGTAGTTAAGCCTCTGTCTTGTACTCAGCAGCCCATTACAAAGTGCCCAGAGGGCTTTGAAATGTTCAGCCCCATTGACCCTATCCCACATCTCAGTATCCATCTCCCATATTTCCATATCAGGGCCCTACTCCAGCACAGTAGGTGCAGTGTAGCTGAGAATTCAGCTCTCTGTAGCACTGATACTCTTATGTTTATGTTGGACGCAACTGTGTTCTCAGCTTTTTCTGCCCTCCAGCTCTAGGAGGTAAGAGTCTGCACTGTTGCGAAGTCCCCTGACATTCACACATAACCTTTCACATGTGATCAGTCTTCACTTTGCACTGTCTTTCTCCGAAGGTTAATGCCCAGCAAGAGCCACCCAACCCGTAGTTCTTGTAATTATCATGTCATCAGAATGCCAGAATACTCCCCTCCTCTGCTTACACCAGCCCAGGTCACCACGGTGAGGTTTCAGCAGTGACAAGGGCAGGGCAAGCCAACACCTACCCTGCTCTAACTCCCACAGGGCTGGGGGCCTCATGACCAGCTTGCAGAAAGAGACCCCAGTCCAAATGGGCCCATTAGAGTTGGCTTTCCAGACCCCAACCAGATAAACTCCACACATCAGGTGACCCAGGAAGGAGACTCTCAGATGATAAGAGAAGAGAGAAAGCTCACTGTGGTTTGCTTGCTGCCCGATTCACCTGCATGAGAGAGCGAAGGAAGTAGGACTGGCAAAGAGAGATGTTGACACAATTCAGGACGGCAAGACTCAGCCTCAGACAGAGAACAAGCAAGCTGCCTGCTCTTTGTGAGTTGTTTTAAATGGAGAGGAATGGTTTACTCTCTGTACCCTCACTTCCTCAAGCCTTCTACTGCTAGCTCTCCTCTAGAAACAGGTACAAACATGGCCAATTTCTTTCAACTCAGAAAAAGTCCAGCAGCCCCAAAGCAGAGACCTGTCATCCTCTAACATGCTAGGGCAAATATGCTGAGGACCTACTCCTTCTTTTAAGATTACTCTATATATTCCCAAAAATATGTGGATTTTTAAAATTCAAATATAAAAACAAAATGGGTCATTGTATAAAGTAAAAATATCAGAAGCTGTCCTTCCAGATCAACAGTCTATGTCCAAGAGACAGATGTCAGCTGAAAGTGGCAATGGGGTTCAGGTGGCCTGATTGTGTTTGAAACTCTCCTGAGCATTAGACCCCATTTCCTTGATTCCCCAGGATATTGTCCAGCCAACAGGTCTCCTGAGGTCAGGTCATCCCGAGGACTCCCTCCTCACCTCTATACATGGGAGTCATCCATGTGCACGGAGCAAAGCAGAACAGCCTTGCCCCTCAATGACCGTGATATCTGTTCTCACTCTTTGAGGCCGGGCAGACATTTGTCCCTATGGCCCAGAGAGTTTGGCTTTTTCCTGGTCCAAAGACAAGGTCTCAGAGTCATCCTGCAGGCCATCAGTGAGGGGGTTCCCTGGGTCTGAGCCACTTCATCTCTCCACCCTCTGTAAACTAGGAGACTGTTGGCTCATCAGAAAGAGGCTGTGTGACCTGCCCCACTGGGTGTGATGACCAAGTCAGTAAACCAAACTTACCTGTTGTGGAGTGCTCGTTCTCCCCACCTCTTCCCTCAAGAAGGACACTTGGCAGTAAGAAAGGGGTGAGTGAGGTGATGAATGTCTAACCCCGAATTCTGCCTTGAGCAGGGGAAGAATTCATGAGCTTCAGAGTGTTGATAAGACTGAGTCGCTTCAGATAGTGTAAGTGGAGGACCCAGGGAATGGACTCCAGGGTGCCCCACTCTGATGATGCTTCCTATCCCTTCTTTTCCAGAGTCAAGGCCATTTACTCCATTCCTGATGGCTCTCACCCTGGGCCCGAAGCTGTTGCTGCTCATCACTGTCTCTGCTATCTATGTCCACAGGAAGCAAGCACCCGATTGTAAGTTATGGGTCAGGGAGAGCAGGCACAGTTAGTTCCAGAAAGAGCCACGTCAGGAAAAGGGGAAGCCCACAGGTCACACAGGGTCAGCTCCCACCTGCAGTAAAGAGCATGTGACATACCTCCCTTGATACCCTCGGGAGTCTCAGGGGTCCAGGCTCCCTGAGGTGTTGGGGGAGGGGGCATTTAGCCTATAAAATATGGGCAGGGTCAATGGCTGTCAAAGAGTGTGGACAGAGTCCTAGGGATTCTGGGAAGGAAGTGGGCAGAGAAGCTGAACGACAGGCAGCTGGGTGGGAGGATCACTTGGAGAGCATCACTAGATAACGGAGAACTGAGGCTCCTTTGGGCACAAGATGTCTGTGTTTAGAAGAATCCTGACATGTACCATAGGGCTGCTCTGAAGATTTTTTCCAATCTGATCCTTTGTGGGAGATACTGGAGGGGATGGAGAGAGGGGATCAAGCCCTAAGGGAGGGAGGCTTAAGTGGCAGAGTCCTCTAGCAGGGGCTGCCTGTCCTTTTACAACAGGTGTCCCAGGAGGAAAATAGCACCAAGGACATAAGAAACACGTTGGGAACATTTCTTGAATGTTGTGCCCATAATCAACTGTGAACATGGGTCCCACAGCTCCTCCCTTTCTCTCCTACTACATGTCACCCTCAGTTTCTGCTCCTTCAGTCCTTGAGGGGTGCAGCCAAGGACAAGGAACATTGAGAAGCTTCCCAATTCTGCCCCAAATACCTTGCTTCTTCCAGAGACTCACCTGCCCACAGTCCCTTCTGCTCCTTCTCACAATCCTTGATGACCTCAGAGCTCGGTCTTAATACCAAGTCCTCAGAGGGGCCGTGGGAACTTGCTCTGGGGACTGATGCATGGGTATCTGCCTAAATATGAGAAAAGAGTCCCACCTACACATACCAGGTGTCTCTCATTCATCATCTGGGGACTGTGGGCATGGACTGCATGCTTACATCCATGTTCTTGGGAGTTATTTCTGCCAACCCCCAGACATTCTAGGCTTTGTGAGGTTCTTCACTGGGTCTTAAATAAAATGAATCTCCTCCTGGTTTGAAGAAGAGAAATGATTCTCTTTCCTCTTTACCTTCATGTCCTACTCCTTAGTCCCAAGGACAAAACACCCTCCTCCTTGTGATGGGAACACTAGCTCTTCTGTCACCTTCTTTCTTCCCAGCCCCACTGCTCATGTACATGAGCTGGCAGTCCAGAAGTCTGGAGCCATCCTTGGTTTTCTTACTTTATATCTCATATTCAATTCTGCCTTCAGAATGCTGTGTGCAGTGGCCTGATGGTAAATGTGAAGCAGTCTACTCAGGGAAAGGAAAAATATCCTGATTTGTAGTACTTGTAGACTTCCGTGGTGTCAACACTCCCAATGTGACCAATGACAAGCTAACAGTGTCTATCAACTGTCTTATAAAATTCCTGAGAAACTCTCAAGTGTGAGTGCAAGCCTCCTCCCAAAACCAGTGAGCTCCACCCAGAATCTGTACAATGCTTACCCCAAGCCTGCTCCCTGGTCCTGGCCAACAGCACTCCTTCCTGGGCCATTCTTTGTCTCTTACAGCTCTCCAGTTTCAGCTACAGTGATTCTATGGCAATGGGGTCAAACTGTGTCTTTCCTCTGCTTCTTTCCCCTAAAGATCTGCATGACGCTCTCTCCCTCTCTTATTTTCTGTTTAAACATCACCTTATTAAAAAGTACCTTTCATAAACCACCCTGTATAAAATATCAATTCCTTTCTCTCACTCTGTGTTCCCACAGCTCATAACCTAATTAAACTACAGAGGGAACACCTGACAAATACAGTCCAGCCACATCATCACGAGTTCACCAATAGTCATAAACCACGGCCAGAGTATGCTCCCTGATATAATGTGATGAAAACAACACTTTTCCTCTTGTGACCTTCCTCCCCAAACCACTGCCCCAGTCTGTGTATGAGAAAAGCATTCGACAAATTGCAATGAGGGACATTCCACCATATACCAGTCCGAGAAGCTCTCACAGCTGAGAGGAGCCTAGAGAGACATGACAAGAAAATGTAATGTGGTATCCTGCATGGAATTCTGGGACAGAAAGGGACATAGAGTGAAAACTAAGGAAATCTCTTCTGGACTGAATACTTGTACCTCTCCAATGCTCATGGGATTTGGAGGTGGGGACTTTGCAGATAATAAGGTCATGAGGGTAGAATCCTCATGAAAAGGGACCAGACAGCCACCTCACTCCATCCACCAGGTGAAAATACAAGTAGTTGGCAGTCTGCAACTTCAAAGAGAGATCTCATCACAACCCAACTATCATGGCACCCTGATCTCAGACTTCCAGCCTCTAGGACTATGAGAAATAAGTTCCTGTTGTTTCAAGGCATCCAGCTCACGCTGTTTTATTATAATGGCTGAAGATAAGACAAGATCAAACTATGGATTTTGGTTAATAACAATGCTCCAATATTGGTTCACTAATTATAACAGATGAAACAAATTACTGTAAAATGCTATAAGGAGGAGAAACTGTATGCACCTATATATTGGAACTTTGTGTGATTGTCTCAGTTTTTCTCTAAATGTAAAACTGTTCCAAAAATGTAACCTTATTCTATAAGGTTGACATTCTATAAGGCTGACATCTATAAGGTCTACATTCTATAAGGTTGACATTCTATAAATGTCAACATCTTGTCCTCAGCTGGATCTCTGCCTCTTGCACCCCCTTGGAGAGCAATTCAAGGAAATGTGTGGTGGGGAGATGTCTGCGTTTCTATACCCAGATTTTATGTTACTTCATAGGTCTAAGGTTCCTCTTCCTTTCTCTGTCCTCTGTCCTTGCTAGAGCTCACTCCAATGCCTGGCATTCAGAGATCCCAGAACAACCTGCTTCTCAGTCCCCCATGATATTCACTCTATATATTTTCAATTAGTGAAGCCCAGGTTAGATCAGGTGGAGTCAGGGAACTCTGCATGCTTGAGGTAGGGTAGCTTTAAGACCTCAGTGGTGGATGAAGCTAATCCATGTCCTGTGCCCAAGCAATTGAGGTGGATAGGGCTCTGCAGATGGTGGTGCATTCTGTGATACACCAGGCCTCAGGAGATAGCCCTCAGCTGTCAGCCTGCTTTGAGATGGACTCAGGTGAGGAAATCCCCCATGCCCAAGGTCAAGCCTGGGACCTTGCCACATCTAGTGTCTCATCAACATGGTGATGGAGCCCCTTCCATCCTCGAAGACAAAAATAATCACCACATCAAAAACTCTAACCTCATTCCACGCCATGTCTTTGAGCCTCTACATCAGCAAGAGTGCAGCTTGGTGAGACTGGGATGGGATGAGCCTCAGGAATGAGCACATGCTTGTGGATTCCATAAGCTCTGGGAATCCCAAGCAACTGGCCCAGTAGCATCTCAGCGTGTGGCCCCCTTGCATGTCCATTTGGTAATCTGAAAAAAAAGTGATAAAAGTCCCATGGTCATTCTTTCATCATAATCCCTTTCCTCTGATATCATGGAGGCAGGGAGTGTCTTCTCTCCTCCGAGCATGGAGTCCTGGGCATCCCCAGGACAGCGTTCAGACAGAGAAGGCTCCAGGGGCCACCACAATGCCTGTCCCTGCTTCCCCACTGTGCCCATCTCTGCCAACCCTACTTCTTCTTCTTTTTTTTTCTTTATTTAATTTATTGTCAGTGTAACAGAATTCATTGTTTATGCACCACAACCAGTGCTCCATGCAATATGTGCCCTCCATTATACCCACCACCAGGCTCACCCAACCTCCCACCCTCCTCCCCTTCAAAACCCTCAGATTGTTTTTCAGAATCCATAGTCTCTCATGGTTCATCTCCCCCCAAATTTCCCTCAACTCCCTTCTCTCCATCTCCCCATATCCTCTGTGTTATTTCTTATGCTCCACAAATAAGTGAAACCATATGATAATTGACTCTCTCTGCTTGACTTATTTCACTCAGCATAATCTCTTCCAGTCTTATCCATGTTGATACAAAAGTTGGGTATTCATCCTTTCTGATGGAGGCATAATACTCCATAGTGTATATGGACCACCTCTTCCTTATCCATTCATCCGTTGAAGGGCATCTTGGTTCTTTCCACAGTTTGGCGACCGTGGCCATTGATGCTATAAACACTGGGGTACAGATGCCATCTGTATCTTTGGGGTAAATAGCCAGCAGTGCAATTGCAGGGTCATGGGGAAGCTCTATTTTTAATTTCTTGAGGAATTTCTACACTGGTCTCCAAATTGGCTGCGCCAACTTGCATTCCCACCAACAGTGTAAGACGGTTCCCCATTCTCCACATCCTCTCCAACACATGTTGTTTCCTGTCTTGCTAATTTTGGCTATTCTAACTGGTGTAAGGTGGTATCTTAATGTAGTTTTCATTTGAATCTCCCTGATGGCTAGTGATGATGACATTTTTTCATGTGTCTGATAGCCATTTGTATGTCTTCATTGGAGAAATGTCTGTTCATGACGTCTGTCATTTTTTTGACATGATTATCTGTTTTTTGTGTGTTGAGTTTGAGAAGTTCTTTATAGATCCTGGATATCAGCCTTTTGTCTGTACTGTCAGTTACAATTATCATCTCCTATTCCATGGGTTGCTTCTTTGTTTTGTTGAGTGTTTCCTTTGCTGTGCAGTTGCTTTTGATCTTTAAGAAGTCCCCAAAGTTCATTTTCACTTTTGTTTCCTTTGCCTTTGGAGACATATCTTGAAAGAAGTTGCTGTGGCTGATATCAAAGAGGTTACTGCCTATGTTATCCTCTAGGATTATGGTGGATTCCTGTCTCACATTGAAGTCTTTTATCCATTTCAAGTTTATTTTGTGTATGGCATAAGATAATGGTCGAGTTTCATTCTTCTACATATAGCTGTCCATTTTTCTCAGCACCATTTATTGAAGAGACTGTCTTTTTTCCACTGTATATTTTTTCCTGCTTTGTTGAAGATTATTTGAACATAGAGTTGAGGGTCCATAAATGGGCTCTCTACTCTGTTCCACTGGTCTATGTGTCTGTCTTTATGCCAGTACCATGCTGTCTGGGTGATCACAGCTTTGTAGTAAAGCTTGAAATCAGACAACGTGATGCTACCAGTTTTGTTTTTCTTTTTCAACATTTCCTTAGCAATTCGGGGTCTCTTCTGATTCCATACAAATTTTAGGATTGTTTTCTCCAGCTCTTTGAAAAATACCAGTGGAATTTTGAACAGAATGGCATTAAACGTATAGATTGCTCTAGGCAGTATAGACATTGTCACAATGTTTATTCTTCCGATCCAAGAGCATGGAATGGTCTTCCATCTTTTTGTGTCTTCTTCGATTTCTTTCATGAGTTTTCTGTAGTTCCTCAAGTACAGATCCTTTACCTCTTTGGTTAGGTTTATTCCCAGGTATCTTATAGTTCTTGGTGCTATAGTAAATGGAATCGATTCTCTAATTTCCCTTTCTGTGTTTTCATTGTTAGTGTATAAGAAAGCCACTGATTTCTGTACATTGATTTTGTATCCTGTCACGTTATTGAATTGTTGTATGAGTTCTAGTAGTTTGGGGGTGGAGTCTTTTGAGTTTTCTATATAAAGTATCATGTCATCTGCGGAGAGAGAGAGTTTGACTTCTTCATTGCCAATTTGGATACCTTTTATTTCTCTTTGTTTTCTGATTGCTGTTTCTAGGACTTCTAATACTATGTTGAACAAGAGTGGTGAGAGTGGGCATCCTTGTCGTGTACCTGATCTCAACGGGAAGGTTGTGAGCTTTTTCCCATTGAGGATGATATTTGCTGTGGGTTTTTCACAGATATATTTTATGAAGTTCTATCCCTCTACTTTGAAGCGTTTTAGTCAGGAACGGATGCTGGATTTTGTCAAATGCTTTTAATGCATCAATTGAGAGGACCATGTGGTTCTTCTCTCCTCTCTTATTGATTTGTTCTATCACATTGATTGATTTGCAAATGTTGAACCATCCTTGCAGCCCAGGGATGAATCCTACCTGGTCATGGTGGATAATCTTTTTAATGTGCTGTTGGATCCTATTGCTAGGATCTTTTGAGAATCTTTGTATCATATTCATCAGAGATATTGGTCTGAAATTCTCCTTTTTGGTGGGGTCGTGGCCTCATTTGGGGAGCAGGGTAATGCTGGCTTCATAAAAAGAGTCTGGAAGTTTTCCTTCTGCTTCAATTGTTTGAAACAGCTTTGGGAGAATAGGTATTATTTCTTCTTTGAAAATTTGATAAAATCCCCCAGGAATCCATCAGGTCCTGGGCTCTTGTTTCTTTGGGAGGTTTTTGATCCCTGCTTCAATCTTGTTACTAGATATTAATCTATTCAGGTTGTCAGTTTCTTCCTGGTTGTTTTGGAAGCTTATAGTTTTCCAGGAATGCATCCATTTCATCTAGGTTGCTTAACCTCTTGGCATATAACTGTTGATAATAATTTCTGATTATTGTTTCTATTTCCTTGGTGTTAGCTGTGATCTCTCCCTTTTCATTCATAATTTTATTAATTAGGGCCTTCTCTCTTTTCTTTTGGATTAGTTTGGCCAATGGTTTATTGATCTTATTGATTCTATTCAGCTTCTAGTTTCATCGATGCGTTCTACTGTATCTCTAGTTTCTATCTCATTGATTTCTGCTCTAATAAATATTATTTCCCTTCTTGTGTGTGGAGTTGGCTTAATTTGTTGTTGATTCTCCAGTACTTTAAGGTGTAAAGAAAGTTGATGTATTCTGGATTTTTCAAATTTTTTGAGGGAGCCTTGGATGGCTATGTATTTCCCCCATAGGACCACCTTTGCTGTATCCCATAAGTTTTGGACTGAAGTGTCTTCATTCTCATTGTTTCCATGAATTGTTTAATTTCTTCTTTGATCTCCTGGCTGATTCAAGCATTCTTTAGCAAGGTGGTCTTTAGCTTCCAGGTGTTTGAGTTTCTTCCAACCTTTTCCTTGTGGTTGAGCTCTAGTTTCAAAGCACTGTGATCTTAAGATGCAGGGAGTAATCTCAATCTTTTCGTATCTGTTGAACCCTGATTTGTGACCCAGTATGTGGTCTATTCTGGAGAAGGTTCCATATGCACTCGAGAAGAATGAATATTCTGTTGTTTTAGGGTGGAATGCTCTGTATATATCTATGAGGTCCATCTGGTCCAATGTGTCATTCATGCTCTTGTTTCTTTTTTTTTTTTTAAAGATTTTATTTATTAATTTGACAGAGAGAAATCACAAGCAGACGGAGAGGCAGCCAGAGAGAGAGAGAGAGAGGGAAGCAGGCTCTCTGCCAAGCAGAGAGCCCGATGCGGGACTCGATCCCAGGACTCTGAGATCATGACCTGAGCCGAAGGCAGCGGCTTAACCCACTGAGCCACCCAGGCGCCCCAATGCTCTTGTTTCTTTATTGCTTTTCTGCTTGGATGATGTGTCTATTACTGAGAGTGGTGAGTTAAGATTTCTTATTATTAATGTATTCATATCAATAGGTCTCTTTATCTTGATTAACAGTTTTCTTATGTAATTAGCTGCTCCCATATTGGGGGCATAAATATTTACAATTGTTAGATCTTCTTGGTGGGTAGTCCCTTTAAGAATCATGTAGTGTCTTTCTGTATCTCTGACTAGTCTTTAGTTTAAAATCTAATTTATCTGATATGAGAATCACTACCCCAGCCTTCTTCTGAGACCCATTGCCATGAAAGATGCTTCTCCATCCCTTCACTTTCAGTCTGGGTGTATTCTTGGGTTCGAAATGGCTCTCTTGTAGACAAGGTATGGATGAGTCCTGTCATTTTATCCAATCTGCAACCCTGTGTCATTTTATTGGCACATTTATGTCATTCAAATTGAGAGTGATTATTGAGATATACGTTTTTATTGACATCATGTTACCTGTGAAGTCTTTGTTTCTATAGATTGTCTCTATATATTTCTGTTCAATGATATTCTTAGGAATTTTCCTCTTTTATAGTACCCCCTTAATATTTCCTGCAGTGTTGACCTGGTGGTAACATACTCTTTTAAACCTTTCCGGTCTTGGAAGCTCTTTATCTCTCCATCCATTTTGAATGTCAGTCTTGCTGGGTTAAGTATTCTTGGCTGCATGTTCTTCTCATTTAGTGCCCTTAATACATTTTTCCAGCCCTTTCTGGCTTGCCAGGTTTCTGTGGACAGGTATGATGTTATTCTAATGGGCTTTCCTCTGTACGTAAGGAATTTCTTTGTCCTAAATGCTTTCAAGAGCTTCTGTGTACAATTATGATTCATCATTTTCACTAGCAGGTGTCTTGAGGTCTTTCTAGATTCTATGATCTTGGGGGGAAATCGTTCTGCCTCTAGCACAGGAACGCTGGCTCCATTTGTGAGATTGGGAAAATTTTCATGGAGAATTTGCTCAATTATATCTTCTATTCTTCTCTCTTTCTCCTCCCCCTCAGGGATTCCAATAATTCTGATGTTGGAACGTTTCATGATGGCATTTATTTCCCTAATTCTGTTTTTGTGGCTTCTAAGCTCTTTGTTCCAGGCTTCCTCCTGATCCTTTTTCTTTATTTGTTTGTCCTCTAGATCACTAATTCTATCTTCTGTCTCAGTTACCCTAGCTTTTAGAGAATTTAGATTAGATTGGAACTCATTGAGATCATTGTGAACATCATCCCTGGTGGCTTTCCCTTCTGCTCTAATCAGTCCATTTTGTCATCCATGGCTTTCTTCAACCTAGCTATTGCCTGGATAATTGTTAGCCTGAATTCCCTTTCTGTCATATTGTCTATGTCCATACCCATTAGCTCTGTTGCAGAAGGTCCAGTCTCTGAACTTTTTCTTCTGTTGGGCATTCCTCCTTCTACTCATTTTGGTGGGAGATGGCTGAACAGATGTGTAGCTGAATGTATCAACCATGGTGCAGGCAGGGGGCACCCTGCAATGCTTCTGAGGAATCAAGAGTCCCCATCCAAAAGAAAGAAAAAAGAAAAAAAAAGGGAGAGAGAGAAACAGGAAAGAAAGAAAGAAAGATAAAATAAAAGAGAAGGCCCAGCCCAAATGCGCCCCAAGGTAAGATTTATGAAGTATACCAACAAAAACAGACAAACAAAAAGACTGACAAAAGTAGATGACAAGAGAAATAAAATAAATATATAAAAACAAACAAAAAAGAGAATCTCGTCAAAAAGAACCCCAAGTATAAGATTTATATACTACCAGGACAAAAGCAAATACAAAGAAACACTGGTGGAAGAAAAAAAATGGGAGAGTGGTTGTAAATTCTCAGTGTGGGCGAGAAAGGTTATTTCGATTCTTCCTGGATGTATCTTGATATCTTTGTTAAAGGACTCAATTTTCCTAAGATAAAGGGGGATTAAAAACTGGTTTACCTATAGGGGTATCGCCCTCAACCTGCAAGGACGACAAGAAGCCCCAGTTCAGATGTATCTTCTCTCTCTCTATTTCCGCAAGTCTACACACTTATATACGTTTACATGACCAATCAACGAGCAGGGTACAGGAGGGAGCGAATCAGGCTATGCACCTAAATGAACAACTTCGCTAGCAACCAATGCTGTTTACTTCCTCTTTGGGTGTTCCGCTTAGTCTCACGAGGCAATCCTAACCTGGCAACTAGCCAGGCGCCATCTTTTAATGGCAGTGGCCACCCTGGCCAGGGGCCTGCCTCTGACATCTCCCTCTTTTTTCTATTATGGCAGGGATCGTGCCTGTCTTAGGTTGTCAGTGGCGGGGAATATTCTTACCCGTCATCAGATGGCAGATATCAATGATCTGCGTCCTGTCTTAGGTTGGTATATTTCCCCCACCAATCTTACCCGTCACTGACTACCAATCCAGCATACTTAGCCACACTTGGGGGGATGTTCCAGCCTTGATGGCTAACAAGGCCTGTACCATGGCTTGCTGTTGCCTAGGTTGCTGTCGCCTCCAAATTTGCAGTTTTCTTACAAGTAGAATCAAGCCCACTACGAGAATTGTCATCAGACCAATTACGCTAGCCCATTGTTTCGTAAAGGTTAACACATCTTGCAATGTTTTGATTATCTCTGGGAGGGTTGCAAGCTCAACTCTGGTGTTATTTATCCTTGTTATGCCTAGTAGCAGGTGCTGAGTGTAGTTTTGGAATTCTGCAGACTAATTCCCCCACAAGTATTGGGAGAACTGTCGGGAGACATTCTGTAAGTCACTCATATTAGTATAGGCTATGGGAGTTACACAAATTGCCGGGAAGGGTGCTATACATCCCAGTTCCAAAAGGCCCCCAATATGTCCACTTGTTCTTGAACCAAATCCACTCTCTGGTTGACTATCAGGATTCCTGCTTGCAGATGTGCATTGATCTGAGTCTGTGTTTGAAGGGCAGCCGCCGTTCCTTCTGCAAGGGTGTTCACAGCTTCCGCAGTGGGTATAGTTGCAGCAAGCGAGACTGCTGCTGCCGTGGCAGGTGCTGTAGATATAGCCAATGCTGTCACAACGGCGGCTGTGATACCAAAATCTCTCTTCTTTCTGGATAGCACCACCGGTAACTTGTCCTCTGGAATGGAAACTGGGATAGGAACATGAGTAGGGATACGCATAATCACAGCCAGCTTGAAGGCCGTGACAGTCCAGCACTGGGAAAGATAGCAATTCTTAGTGCAATTCAACTTATCATTTAGCTCGCTAGCATTTGTTACGAGGAAAAGGAACGGTGGCGAGACGCATATGGGAGTGGGCTGATAAGTAATATTATTGGGACAGGACACATTAACTGTTGTCTCAAAGGTACTAGAGCCACTTTGTTTATAAGAACAGTTGAGGAATTTGCCACCATTTAACATGGACACTGCTGAGATATCAGTACATGCTCCTAGCAAGTTACAGACCTGCCATGCATCAAAGGGAGAGGAGGGATTGCCTTGCTTAGGGTTTTGAAAGGAATAATTGTACCCTGTAAAGGTATTATTTTTATAAGTAGGAAAGTGTGGAGTGAATATAAACCTATGCATTTCATTGATGTAAACTGAGCGCAAGGTACTCTGACATCCAGACCACTCCGGTGGCCATACCTTGTTATTGGTGCACCTGGGCAACTTAAAAGGTTGATATGGCCCTGAGGCATTAATAGGTTTCACAGGGGCCAAACCCTGGATCATAGGTGGTCCCACTGAGGTATGTTTAGCCAGCCTTCATCTAGGAACCATGGAGCCGCCTTTTCCACTGTATTCAATAAGGCCCGAGCAGTTTTTGCTTTTAGTGGAGTTCCATTGGCTTTCAGCAGGTCTTTTAAAGACCCTTCCAACTGCACTTTAGATACTTCAGATCCCATTATGAACACACAGACAACAGACGCGGACGTTAAAGACACTAACATACACATTAACTTTTTACAAACATATACTTCAGTCAACCTTTACTCCCCGCTTTACCGCGGAATTCCCACTTTTGAACATGGCCTTTACTCCCTGCTTTACCGCGGAATTCCCACTTTTGAACGTGGCTAATGTCCCCGCTTACCTGCAGATTACCTTGCAAGAATCCTTTATGCGTTCCCGAGTGCCGGCACCATTTATCGCCCTCGACCCGCAAGGACAAGAAGCCCCAGTTCAGATGTATCTTCTCTCTATTTCCGCAAGTCTACACACTTATATACGTTTACATGACCAATCAGCGAGCAGGGTACAGGAGGGAGCGAATCAGGCTGTGCACCTAAACGAACAACTTTGCTAGCAACCAATGCTGTTTACTTCCTCTTTGGGCATTCCACTTAGTCTCACGAGGCAATCCTAACCTGGCAACTAGCCAGGCGCCATCTTTTAATGGCGGAGGCCGCCCTAGCCAGGGGCCTGCCTCCGACAGGGGTAGCATTGATTGGGGAAAGGGTATTATCTTGAATCTTAACTCTATGAATATGAATATGAATTATGAATATTAAAAAAGAATAAACTAAAATAAATTAATATTTAAAAAATTAAAAAATAGAAAAGCAAATGAAAAACGTAAGCATATATGTCAAAAAGTTCAGGTTAAAAGATTATTATGGAATTTGATGTACTGGACATCTCAGTGTGATGGCAAATAGGTTAAAAAGTTATATATAGGGGGAGGAGTCAAGATGATGGAGAAGTAGCAGGCTGAGATGACATCAGGTAGCAGGAGACCAGCTAGATAGCTTATCTCAACATAGCGAACACCTACAAATCCAATGGGAAATCGAAGAGAAGGGCAACAATTCTAGAAAAAGAAAACCCGTCACTTACTGAAAGGTCGGACATGCAGAGAAGTGAGTCTGAAGCGACGGGAAGAGGGGACTGCGGGGGGAGGGGCCAGCTCCTGGCAAGTGGTGGAGCAACAGAGCACAAACTCAGGATTTTTTTTTTTTAATTTTTTTATTTTTTATAAACATATATTTTTATCCCCAGGGGTACAGGTCTGTGAATCACCAGGTTTACACACTTCACAGCACTCACC